>NW_017674251.1:0-103550 GCF_001879085.1 Nicotiana attenuata | reverse complement strand
TCGGCCACCCTTATTACCCCGGCCACCCTTATTACCTCAACCCACAATTTATCATTTTGTGTTGCGGCGCGCAACCCGATCCCACCGGACAATCACATTTCACACAACAACAATAGTCCAAAGTTCAATCACATGGCTTCAGGCCATCCAGAATATCATTTCACAACAACAATAACAGTAATTCACAAAGAACTACAACAACAATTCACAAAGAATTTTCATAACCATCAATACCATTTCCATCATATTCAATAACTCATATGCATTTTATGTCAAACGATAATTGCCCACGACAAGCCATATATGTTATTACCACAGTTGTTCCAATTGCATCATTTACGATTTCCTTCTATCATTTGTTGCTCAGCTCTTACCACATAACACTTTAACAATCATACATTTGGTTTTTTGCCAATTACTTATACCATTATATCGGGAGACTTAACCACGAACACTCAATTCGTACCAATCACAGAATTTCACACACAATACACGTAGATATCACATACCAAATATTCGTACACCAAACAAGGTGATTTTACAAAGGTCAAAGTTAGCCATACATACCTGGAGCCGAATTTCCTTTTAACTTCTACTTTCAATTCACCAAACGGTCTAGCAACGTCAATCTAGTGCACAAGTTAATACATATTTCTTAGAGTTAAGGCTCACAATTACTACCCGAACATTTTTAGGTTATCACCCCTTCTTTTGCAAACCACTACTTTTACCTAATTTCCCTTACTACGTTTTAGGTTTTAAAGGGCATGCATGTAGGTTTCAACCATTATTTTCAAGAATTAATGCATGAGAATTCCCTCTTTTATGTTTAAACCTGAAATTTAATGAAAAAGGGTTGGGGATTCTACCTGCAAGAGTGGAGAAGAAGACAATTACTCGAAATTTCCCTGCCCAGCTAGTTTTGAAGAATCAAATTTGATGAAGATGACTTTCTCTCTCAAGAACCCTCTCTTTCTCTCTCTTATTTTGCTCAGAAGGTATGTAAATATGAGGGGTTGGGGTGTTTTATTAAAAAGGGGGTCGGGTTTAAAATTTAGAAAAACAAGAGTCTGAGTCAGGTTTGCGATCACACTTTGCAATCGCAGATCCGAAATACGGTCCGCAGAATGGACCGTAAAAGTGCTCCAAAAATCCAATTTTTCTGTTTGGGTCTGCGGCGGAAATGCGGTCCGCATACCCATTTTGCGGTCGCATAATGCACCGCATTTTGATCTCAAATTCGACTGACACATTTGACTCGCTTTGCGATAGAAATATGGTCCGCATATCTGTTATGCGGTCGCATAATGGACCGCATTTTGACCTTAACTTTAACCAAATCACTTACTCAATCTGCGGCAGAAATGCGGTCCGCATACATGATCTGCGACCGCATTCTGGACCGCAAATTAACACTTTTCTGGAAAAACTTGGTTCTTTGATTTTTAAATACTTACACATTCCCGACACATATTCGGAACCTGACACTACAAGCTACTAGGTTTTGAGCACAAATTTTTATGGAGCCTTACAACAATATACCACTGATAAATTGAAACTTCTTACGCAATACTTTGCCACTAGGGCTTGCGTTACATCAAGGAATATTCCAAGTAATTTTCCTGATCCATTTAGCGGCGATATTGTACTTCAATAACCGTATTCTATAGCATCCCAAGGTGATTCTCTTAAGTGGGTATTTTAATCCCGTACAATTCCTGAACCCCTTTTCTTTCTCTTTTTTTTTTCAAATTATTACTCAATCGAAGGCCCAAACGTCATTCTTTATCTATCACAATTACACCCTTATTCTACTATTAGGGCAGCATTTCATTCTTTCTAAATCCAACTAATCTTAGATTCCTTTGAGTTCAATCAGGCTATACTGAACTTTCAATAACTTAGAGAAACCGTTATCTCTCTTGTTTTCATGGACATAATCCCGAGGTTTTATCCATTCTAGTCACCTTTTCACTTGTCTTTCCTCATCCTTACTCATGTTTTCTTAAAACTTTCTCGCTCTACCATACTTTAGCTTGCGACCTATAAGTATCCATTTATAATACTCGCACCTTTCCTTCAAGTTGCTTGCACCATAGATTTCTATATGTTATTCTGGAACGTCAAGCGATACATCACATCATCTCCAACTCTTCTTTACTCTCTTAACTAGATCTCTCAGTACATAGAAATCACAGGTTGGAAGACATGCCGCTATCATTCCCGATTACTGGATCCCCGTGCTTATAGCCTTCTATCCGAAGTACGGACTATTCACGATCTTCTGCCTTTGAGTATTTCGTACGTTGTTCACCTTTACCATACTTACCTTAAAATCTCGCATCGTATCTTCTATCTCTTTCCTGACCTCCCTTCCACCTAGGTGTTATTCACATCCATAACTTGAAGCTTTATTATAGTACTCGCACCACTGGTACATACACAATCCGATGGGAGCTTCGTACTGACTTCTTATGAGGATGGTACTTCTTCTAACTAGATTCCTTGTAGAGCCATTGTAGATTATGGTTGTTGTGTTATTTCTCTTGAACATCTAATATTAAGAGTGATTTTGTCATATTCTCAAGCACAACATCTATAATTTTTCTAGGTCCAATAATCAGACTTCTATTATACTTGGGTGTTGTAATTCTTTAGTTTCCTCTTCCTTCTGATCAGCCTTTACGTAAGCTTAAGCTATCTTCCGATCTATGGCTCATGTTATCAGTTATTACCTTAGCCTTTCATGGGCGTTATGGAATGTCTATGATACAATCTTCTAACAATTCAATACTTTGTCTCTGCCCTGGGTTCAATTTCTTTTAACTTATACCGGAGCCTTCTGTGGCTGTATGATTGTCAACAAATATGCTGCCTGGATAATGCTCCAAAATCTTGAGTGTATCCATAACGTACTAACTCTGGATCATTGATCGAATAATTCTTCTGTTCCATCTTAGTTTTCTTTCAACGTAAGCTATTACTTTTCCTGGTCTTTCTTCCCCCTTGTTGCATCCACACTTAGCCTATCTTAGTGCCCACACTTGCCAGAGTTTTCATACAACTCATATGATCTCGAATATTACTTTTAATTTTTACTTCCCGTTTATTAGCCACGGTAGTTGCCACTTTCATTTGGAACGCTTACAGTGTTGTTGCGAGATTGTTGTTACACGACCATTCCCTCTTTAGGTCGTTGTGCCTAGGTTGAAGCCTTCTTCCTTATTTCCTAAACTAATCTTTTGTTGTAGTACTTAGGGAAGACCCTCTGACTGTTGTAAAGTTGTGAGCCTATTACATCGTATACTCGACAGACCTTCTGATGTCCTTCCTTGCCTATACTTATCTGTTGTTACTTATCTCCACGCCCTTGTGCTTGTATGGTTGTTTCTGAACTGATATTTTGACTGCCTTCCCAGTGGTACTTTCTTTTATCCCTGTAAATCTCATACGGTACCTTTAACTACCCCGACTCTTGTTTGAATGTATCTCAAGTATTATAATGATATTCTTCGAGGCTGAATTCTCCACGTTGGGTTCTACTATGTTTATCTTACACGATCTGATGACTCGTCTATAACCTCCTGTTAGCCATAACTGGGATCTTCCTGACCAATTACTAACTACTCGTTGGCCCATTCTCATATTAATATTCCTCGTAATCTTTCTTGGGTTATTTCCTTAGTCTTAACTTATGTCTCGCACTGACTCCTTATTTATTAATAACAGCTCGGGCAGGAACCTTTACTTCCTCTCCTTGACGTCGTGTTTGCACAATATTCTTGAATCGTAGCATATCTGTAAGATTTGGATAAGTGCCATCTCATTCCTCTTTCATTTATCGCATTCTTCCTTTATCATTTACTAGATCCACTTAATTATGACTTAATACCACACCATTCCATATTCCCCCCTTTTGGAGTGTACTAAGAGTTGGAGCTACAACGACCTGCCTATAGATGTTTTACCCTTTCATCTTTGGCATCCTTTCACATCATCGATGATCCTTACTCGCCCTGCAATAGTCCTTCCGTACCAAGGATAACAAAATTTCCTCACTCGCGATGGTGACATTTAGTGTAACTGGCACATACAGTCACTTAATCTTAACTTTGCTCACATTGCTTGCCTTAGGGAAGCATCTTCCTGAATGACCTTTAAAGGTTATTCTTCTGTCGTTCATTCTATTATTGCCGGAATGCTATCCAAAATTTTCGTGATGCCAACCATTATCAAATCACTCAGCTCCTAATTCATGTTTAGTTTATCTTGTTCACCAATCCACACTGATTTCTTTTATTATGGGGTCGAACTTTTCCTTCTGGTAGTCGTGTTAGAGTCACGAATTTATTTCTCAAAGTGACGATATGACTTTATGTCCTATACTCATTTGTTGTCTCAAGGCCCATCACCTTTCGCCTCTTTCTTCATTTTACTATAGGTTCTGTAACACTCTACCGTTGTCATCAATGTATCACACCTTATTCATAATGCTTCCTTATCTCTCTTCTTATTTCCCTGCTAATATTTCTGCCTATCACTTTCTTTTGAAAACTTCAACATGACATTCTTTTGCTTTTGGCTCCCCTTGCTTCATCCATTGTGTCACGCCCCAAAACCGAGGGACATGACCGGCGCTCGACCGGGTAGCCCCAGTCAAGCGGACCTGTGTGCCTTTCCTATCCCACGTGTTACCCCGTGTTTTCATTACTCATTAATCAAAAGAAATAGCCATTATAATTAAAACACCTTTTTACGAAATATACAGTAACAAACATTGTTACTTAGCGTGGTTTACAACTTACATCGCCCAACATACAAAATACATATTACATAAGTTCGTAACCCACATTTACTGTCTATGGAGCCTCTAAGGATACAAAAGGATAATACAATACTTGCCGGTAACAAGGCTCCGGCTATACCTTACACAAATATTAAAACATGACTCCGAAATAAAAGCGGCATGAGCCACGCAGGGCCCCGAGAGGAAAGTGGCTCACCAATTCAGCTGACGGGAAGTGAATGGGAGCTACGGTCGGTGGACTGGAGTACCTGCTATGGACCCACCTACAATCATAACACGAATGTAGCGCCCCCGGCAAAAGGGACATCAGTACATTTGAATTGTACTGGTATGTATGAACAAACTTTGCCCTAAGTAAACTCAAAACATACACAAGTAACAACTAATAATGGAATCAACAATCAAGTACACATGAAAGGAAACAATCAAGCCAAACAAGTTTACAATCTCTCCATTTCCCCTTCAACATTTTTCACATCAATGATTTCACAACTTTCTCATATTTTCAATTCAATAGTGATTTCGATCACTTTCAACCCTTATTACCTCGGTCACCCTTATTACCTCGGCCACCCTTATCACCACAACCCACACCTTATTACTTCGTGTTGCGGCGCGCAACCCGATCCCACCGAAGAATCACAATTCACAAACAACACAACAACAACAACACTTCACAAAGAACAACAACAACAATTCTCAAGAATTACAACAACAATTCACAAAGAATTTCCATAACAAACAATACCATTTCCATCATATTCAACAACTCATATGTATTTTATGTCACAACAATAATTGCCCACGACAAGCCATATATGTTATTACCACAGTTGTTCCAATTGCATCGTTTACGATTTCCTTACATCATTTGTTTCAAGCTCTTACCACATAACACTTTCACAATCACCCATTTGGTTTAATGCCAATTACTTACACCATTATACCGGGAGACTTAACCATGAACACTCAAATCATACCAATCACAAGAATTTCATACATAATCCACGTAGATATCACATACCAAATATCCGTACACCAAACAAGGTGATTTTACAAACATCAAAATTAACCATATATACCTGGAGCCGAATTCCCTTTTTAACTCCTATTTTCAATTCACCAAATAGTCTAGCAACGTCAATCTAGTGCACAAGTTAACACATATGACTTAGAATTGAAGTTCACAATTGCTACTCAAACTTATTTAGGTTATCAACCCCTCTTGTACAATCCTTAACTCCTGCCCAATTCCTCTTACTAGATTTTAGGTTTTATAAGGCATGCATGTATGTTTTCAACCATTATTTTCAAAATCAATTCATGAGACTCCCCCCCTAGTTTAAACCTGAAAATCAATGAAAAAGGGTTAGGGATTTTACCTGCAAGAATGGGGATGAAGATAATCACTTTGAAATTTCCCGGCCCGGATAGTTTTGAAGAATCAAGTTTGATGAAGATGACTTTCTCTCTCAAGAACCCTCTCTTCCTCTCTCATATTATGTTCAGAAAACTCGTTAAAATGAGGGGTTGAGGTGTTTTATTAAAAAGGGGGTCGGTTTTATAATTTAGAAAAATAGGTACCCGAGTCAGATATGCGATCGCACTTTGCGACCGCAGAGATGAAATACAGTCTGCAGAATGGACCCCAAAAGTGCTCCAAAAATCCAATCCTACTGTTTGCGGTCGCATAATGCACCGCATTGTTGACCTCAAATTTGACTGACATATTGACTCACTTTGCGATAGAAATGCGGTCCACATATCAGTTATGCGGTTGCATAATGGACCGCATTTTGACCTTAATTTTAACCAAACCACTGACTCAATTTGCGGCAGAAGTGCGGTCTGCATACATGATTTGCGACCACATTGTGGACCGCGAAATAACACTTTTCTGGAAAAACTTGGTTCTTTGATTTTTAAATACTTACACATTCCCAACACATATTCGGAACCTGACCCTACGAGCTACTAGGTTTTGAGCACAAATTTTTACGGGGCCTTACATCCTCCCCCACTTAAAATCATTCGTCCTCGAATGAGGATCTTGAAAATTAGTTGGTTTTTGAAAACATGATATGCAGACTCCCAATTTTCACTAACTCCCATATTTTTGAAAAATTTTGCCAGAGTTTCCTTTGTATTTAGACATATCTACCTGTCAGAGAGCCCCCGAAACACAATTCCAAGCACCATTACACAATTACAACTATCCCTATAACTGGTATACAATTCATTACCCCAACAATTGCACATATTCAATCACTTGCTACATTTTGCACATAAATTAGTCTATGAGTCCCACATAATTTAACCGCTTCAACATGCTACATGCATATAAATAAATCATTATCAATCTACACTACCCTTAGTTTCTTACTTATCACATGAGTGTTTATAAAACATTCATTTACCAAAAAGAGGTTCACATGACCTAAACAATCACAACTCATACAATTCTTACACCACTAGAGGAATTTCAATAGGTAAAATATTTAGGAAGAAAAGATGGGGTGTCTTTTCACAAATGTGGACACAATATCAACTTTTTTAGGGATAAGAGTTCGCACGATTACTACTAGACTTGATCAAACAGATGGGGATATTTTTCCTCCATTTCCTTTTCCGCTTCCCATGTGGCTTCCTCAACTCGTTCACTTCGCCATAATACTTTAACTGAAGCGACTTCCTTATTTCTCAATTTACAGACTTGCCTATCAAGAATAGCAACCGGAACCTCTTCATACGACAACTCTTCAATAACCTCGATGGTCTCAACTGGCACGATGGTGGATGGATCTCCAACCACTTTCTTCAACATGGACACATGGAACACTGGGTGCACTAAAGACATTTCAGGAGGCAATTCCAGCATATAAGCCACCTACCCTATCCTTTGAGCGATCCGATACGGTCCGACATACCTAGGACTCAACTTCCCCTTTTCCCGAATCGCATAACTCCCTTCATAGGGGATACCCTCAAGAACACCCAATCATCAACTTGAAACTCCAATTCTCTTCGACGAACGTCCGCATAGTATTTCTATCGACTCTGAGC
Organism: Nicotiana attenuata; assembly: GCF_001879085.1. Classification (NCBI taxonomy): domain Eukaryota; kingdom Viridiplantae; phylum Streptophyta; class Magnoliopsida; order Solanales; family Solanaceae; genus Nicotiana; species Nicotiana attenuata. Next base: position 95,680 of record NW_017674251.1, on the reverse strand, counting down.
GGTTTTCATCCGTTCCTGAATGACTTTAACCTTCTCCATAGCTGGTGCACGAGATTTGGCCCTATCAATTCTGCTTCACCCACTTCAAACCATCCAATCGGAGACCTACACCTCCTTCCGTACAATGCCTCAAATGGGGCCATCTGAATGCTAGCATGAAAGCTGTTATTGTAAGCAAACTCTATAAGTGGCAAGTTATCATCCCAATTACCTTTGAAATCCAAGACACAAGCCCACAACATATCTTCAAGCATTTGAATAGACCTTTCTGCTGGACCGTCAGTCTGAGGATGGAAAGCTGTGCTGAGATTCACCTTGCTGAATCTTCTTCCAAAAATTAGCTGTGAATTGGGCCCCTCGATCTGAGATAATAGAAAGTGGAGTGCCATGAAGCCTTACTATTTCCTTGATATACAACTTAGCATACTGTTCTGCAGTATCGGTGGACTTGACTGGCAAAGAGTGAGCTGATTTGGTGAGTCGATCCACTATTACCCAAATTGAGTCAAATTTGCGCTGAGTGCGAGGTAACCCCACCACGAAATCCATGTTGATCATTTCCCATTTCCAAATTGGTATTTACATAAGCTGAGTTAACCCACCGGGCCGTTGATGCTCCGCTTTTAATTGCTGACAATTCGGACACTTAGATACAAAGTCCGCCACACCCCTCTTCATGCTGTTCCACCAATAAATCTCCTTCAGATCATGATAAATTTTTGTAAAACCTGGGTGCACGGAATACCTGGAATTGTGAGCCTCCGCCATTACCCTCTCCCAAAGCTTATCCACATCCGGAACACATAGCCTACCTTGACATCGCGATACACCATCCTCGCCGCCGAGTGAAAATGCCAAAGTCTTGTTATTCAAAACTGCTTCCTTCACCTGAGCCAATGTTGGATCAATAAACTGCATTTCCTTGACTTCCGATACAAGTGACGATTCTGCCCCATTATGCACCATAACATCCCCCTCGTCAGAGGCCGAAATGCAAACCCCAAGACTGGCCAATTGATAAACCTCCTGAGCCAAAGGCCTTTGATCCGCTCCCAAATGAGCTAAACTACCCATAGACTTTCGACTTAGGTCATCGGCCACCACATTCGCCTTCCCTGGATGGTACAAAATGTTTATATCATAGTCCTTGAGCAATTCTAACCACCGTTGTTGCCTTAAATTCAGCTCTTTCTGCTTGAACAAATATTGGAGACTCTTGTGGTCTGAGAACAAATCCACATGGACCCAATAAAGATAATGCCACCATATTTTCAAAGCAAACACAACTGCTGCAAGCTCCAGATCATACGTCGGATAATTCTTCTCGGGACTCTTGAGCTTCCTTGAAGCATACGCTATAACCTTCCCATGTTGCATCAATACACACCCCATACCAACGATTTAGGCATCGCAATAAACCACAAATACTTCTGTGCCTTCTGGCAAGGTCAATATTGGCGGCGAGGTCAACCTCGACTTCAATTCCTGAAAGCTTTTCTCACAAGCGTCGGACCATTGGAACTTAACTGCTTTCTGCGTCAATTTAGTCAATGGGGAGGCGAGGGTTGAGAATCCCTCCACAAACCTCTAATAATACCCTGCTGAACCCAAGAAGCTACGAATCTCCATCGGGGTCATGGGTCTAGGCCAATCTTTCACTGCTGCAATCTTCTATAAGTCTACCTGAATCCCTTCACTAGAAATAACATGACCCAGAAAGGTAACGGACTCCAACCAAAATTCACATTTCGAAATTTAGCATACAACTGGTGCTGATGAAGAGTCTGCAGAACTGCCCGGAGGTGACCGGCATGATCCTCCTGGCTCCGCGAATAAACAAGGATGTCGTCAATGCAAAGAATCACGAAGGAGTCTAGAAATGGCTTGATGACCCGATTCATAAGATCCATAAAAGCTGCCGGGGTGTTGGTTAGCCTAAAAGACATGACCAAGAATTCAAAGTGACCATAGCGAGTTCTGAATGCGGTTTTGGGAATATCCTGCTCCCTAATCTTCAATTGGTGATACCCGGACCGTAGATCAATTTTGGAGAAGAACCTTGCACCTTGCAATTGGTTGAACAAGTCATCAATCCGAGGTAAGGGATATTTATTCTTGATGGTGACTTTGTTGAGCTGACGATAATCAATACACATCCGGAGCGACCCATCCTTCTTCCTGACAAAGAGAACCGGAGCACCCCACGGCGACACACTCGGCCGTATAAACCCCTTTTCTAATAAATCCTTCAGCTGCTCCTTTAATTCCCTTAACTCTGGTGGAGCCATTCTGTATGGTGGAATAGATATTGGCTGCGTATCTGTCAATACATCAATCCCGAAATCAATGTCCCTATCTGGCGGAATCCTTGGAAGCTCGTTGGAAACACTTCAAGAAACTCATTCACGACTGGCACGGACTCAGGGTAGACACTTCTGAAGTGGTGTCCGCCACCCGGACCAAATGATAGATAGACCCCTTCTTGATCATCTTCGAAGCCTTAAGGCGGAAATAAACCTACCCTTCGGCACCACACCATTCCCCTTCCACTCAATAACCGGCTCATTAGGGAACTTGAGTCTCATGACTCTCGTTCGGCAGTCAAGTTTAGCAAAGCACGAATAAAGCCAGTCCATACCCATAATCACATCAAAATCCATCATTCCAAGCTCGGTAAGATCGGCCGTGGTAACACGACCACATACCGTGACAACACAATTCTTATAAACTTGCGAGGCTGTCATAGAATCACCAACCGGAGTCGATACGGAGAATGGCTCATGAAGCTGTTCGGGTTCTATCCCAAAACTTGATGCAATTAATGGGGTGACATAAGATAAAGAGGACCCCGGATCAGTAAGAGCATAACAATCAATACACTGAACGGACAAGATACCTGTAACCACATCTGGAGAAGCCTCTGCACACTGGCGACCACTCAAAGCATAAAACCGGCTAGGTCCACCTCTACCACGAGCTCACTCCTAACTGCACCATGTCCTGCTGGGGCTGGAGGACGCACAGATGCTGTGGCGACTGAAGAACCGGGTGACTGAGCAAATCCCCTACCCATGCCCTGACTGGGCACACGACAGTCCCGCTGGATATGACCTCTCACCCCGCATCTAAAACACACTGGGATATCCAAATAACAAGTCTCTGTATGGAATCTCCCACACTTGGGGCATGGAGCCAACCCCTGCTGCTGTGATCTCCCTCCTGAATGATTGAACTGATGGGATCTCCTACCGTGTGAACCTTGTCTCAAGTGACTGCTCTGTTGATAACCGTGTACAGATAGTGGTGCACTCGCTCAGGACTGAGCATATGACCGGGATGGCCCTGATGGCCCCCTCTCCTGAACTGGTCTCCCTGAGTGACCCGCTGATTGGGCCCTACTGCTACTCTCCCTTTCCGCCTGTATCTTCAACTTTCTAGCCTCTGTGGCCTGAGCGAATCCCACAATCTTCCCATAATTCATATCCGAGTGTAAGGCCGCTATAGCAGCCTTATTCACCACTAAAGGACTAAGACCCTAAACGAATCGCCGAACTCGGGCATCCATGGTCGACACTAACTTAGGAGCATACTTGGAAAATCTCACAAACTCCATGTGGTACTCCCAAACACTCATACTGCCCTGCTTGAGGACCTCAAACTCAGTGGCACGGGCTGCCATCATCTCGACAGGCAAGAAATGGTCCATAAATGCATCTACAAACTCATCCCATCTAGCCGGAGGTCTTCCCTCCCCACGGGAATCCTCCCACATCTCGAACCACGAATACGCTGCTCCCCTCAACCTGTATGAAGACAATTCAACTCCCTCCATGTTTGAAGCCTTCATTACTCGAAGGGTCTTGTACATCTCATCAAGGAAATCCTACGGATCGGCCTCTGGGTTTGTGCCTGAGAACTCTGGAGGGGCTAACCGCAGAAACTGGTTGACTCTGGAGCTGGCGGAATCTCCCTGTCCGCTGGAGGATGTAGGGGCATCATGAGATCTCTGGGCCTGAGCGGCCACTAACTGAAGGAAGCAGTTTTGAGTAACAAGACTTCGGCATTTTCACTCGACGGGAAGGATGATGTATTGCGGTGTCAAGGTAGGCTGTGTGTTCCGGATGTGGATAAGCTTCGGGAGAGAGTAATGTCGGAGGCTCATAATTCCAGGTATTCCGTGCATCCAGGTTCTACGAAAATGTATCATGACCTCAAGGAGATTTATTGGTGGAACGATATGAAGAAGGGTGTGGCAGACGTTGTATCTAAATGTCCGAATTGTCAGCAAGTGAAGGCTGAGCATCAGCGGCCCGGTGGGTTAACCCAGCTCATGGAAATACCAATATGGAAATGGAAGATGATCAGCATGGATTTTTTGGTAGGATTACCTCGCACTCAGCGCAAGTTCGACTCGATTTGGGTAATAGTGGATCGACTCCCCAAATCAGCTCACTTCTTGCCAGTCAAGTCCACCGATACTGCAGAATAATACGCTAGGTTATATATCAAGGAGATAGTAAGGCTTCATGCCACTCCGCTTTCTATTATCTCGGGTCGAGGGGCCCAGTTCACAGCTAACTTTTGGAAGAAATTTCAGCAAGGTTTGGGTACTCAGGTGAATCTCAGCACAGCTTTCCATCCACAGACTGATGGTCAAGCGGAGCAGACTATTCAGACTCTTGAAGATATGTTGCGGGATTGTGTCTTGGATTTCAAAGGTAACTGGGATGATCACTTGCCACTTATAGAATTTGCTTACAATAACAGCTTTCATGCCAGCATCCAGATGGCCCCATTTGAAGCATTGTATGGAATAAGGGGTAGGTCTCCGATTGGGTGGTTTGAAGTGGGTGAAGCAGAACTGATAGGGCCAAATCTTGTGCACCAGGCTATGGAGAAAGTTAAAATCATTCAGGAAAGGATGAAGACTGCTCAGAGTCGCCAAAAGTCTTATGCGGACGTTCGTCGAAGGGAATTGGAATTTCAAGTTGATGATTGGGTGTTCTTAAGGGTATCTCCTATGAAGGGGATCATGCGATTCGGAAAGAAAGGTAAGTTGAGTCCTAGGTGTGTCGGGCCTTATCGGTCGTTCAAAGGATAGGGCAGGTGGCCTATAGGTTGGAATTGCCTCCCGAAATGTCATTAGTGCATCCGGTGTTCCATGTGTCCATGTTGAAGAAAGTAGTTGGAGATCCGTCCACTATCGTGCCAGTCGAGACTATCGAGGTTAATGAAGAGTTGTCGTATGAAGAGGTTCCGGTTGCCATTCTTGATAGACAAGTTCGTCAATTGAGAAATAAGAAAGTTGCCTCAGTTAAGGTGTTGTGGCGAAGTCAGTAAGTCGAGGAAGCTACGTGGGAAGCGGAGAAAGAAATGAAAGAGAAATATCCCCATCTATTTGATCAAGTCTAGAAGAAATTATGTGACCTTTCTATCTCTAAAACAACTACCATTGTGTCCAAGTTGATTCCTTCCTAAATGCTAGTGAAGCCCCTCTAGTTGTGCAAGACTTATAGGTGTAGGGATTGTTTCAAGTCATGTGAACATTTCTTTGGTAAATGAAAGCCTTATAAAGACTCTTGTGTTAAGTAATCAAGTAATGGTCGTATAAGTTGGTAATGAATTACTTGTATGCTTGTAATGTGTTGAAATGGCTAAATTATGTGAAACTCATTGCAATAACTGATTCATAAGCAAAGCATATCGAGTGATCAAATGTGTGCATTTGTTAAGGTAAGGATTTGTATACTAGCTGTAAGGGTAGTTGAAATTGTGTATTGGTACTCAGAATTGTGTTTCGGGGGCCCTCTGTCAGGTGGAGATGTTCTAATTACAAAGGGAACTCTGGCAAAAATTTTCTAAAAATTTGGGAAATAGTGAAAGGTGTAGGAATCTGCATATCATGTTTTCAAAACCAAATGATCCTTGAATATACTGAAAAGCTTGAAACAGGTCCTCATTCGGGGACGAATGATTTTAAGTGGGGGAGGATGTGAGGCCCCGTAAAATTTTTGGCTCATAAACCAGAATCATGTGGTGTTGGCTCCGAACACGTGTTAGGAATGTGTAGAATTCTTCGCGGCGAGCTTGCTCGCCGCGGTTCGGAGCCTTGGTATTGATCTGGACCGCATTCCTACCGCATAGTAAAGCAGTGGTTTGGTTAAAACTTGAGGTCAAGATCTGGTCCAAAATGCGACCGCATAATTGATATGCGGTGCATTTCTACCGTAGAGTGGAACAGTAGAGTTGTCAAAATTAATGTTGAAAATGAGGTCTATTATGCGATCGCATAAGAAATATGCGGACCGCATAGTCGTGGCATATTCTCCTTTGAATTTTGTGAATGTCAGTTCTGCGGTGCACTATGCGACCGCAGAACATGAATGCGGACCGCATTCCTGTCGCAGACCCAAATAGAATCCTCAGAGTTTTGGGGCCAATTCTGTGGTCCAATCTGCGGACCGCATTTCAACTCTGCGATCGCGAATGCGACCGCAGATCTTGCTCGGTTTCTATTTTTCTAAATTTTAAAACCCGACCCCTTTTGTAATAAAACACCCAACCCCTCATTCTTTAACGATCTTCTACACAAAATAAGAGAGAGGAAGAGAGGGTCTTGAGAGAGAAAGTCATCTCCTCCAAAATTTGATTCTTCAAAGCTATCCGGGCCGGGAAATCTCAAACTTATCTTCACCCCCTTTCTCTTGCAGGTAAAATCCCTAACCCTTTTCATTGAATTTCAGGTTTAAATTAAGGGGGGGGGGGGAGTCTCATGCATTGGTTCTTGGAAATAATGGCAAAAATTGCGCATGCGTGTTTATTAAAACCTAAAACCTGGTGTGGGTAATTGGGTGGGAGCAACGTGCAAAGAAGGGATTGATAAGTATGTTCGGGTAGTGGTTTTGAACCTTGAATTCTAAGTTACGAGTATTAATTTGTGCACTATATTGCCGTTGCTAGATTTTCGGTGAATTGGAAGTAGAAATTAAAAAGGGATTCAACTCCAGGTTTGTATGGCTAACTTTAACCTTTGTAAGATCGCCATGCTTGGTGTCCAAATACTTGGTATGTGATACCTTCATGGATTAGTTGTGAAGTTGAACTCTTGTGAGTAGTATGTGTTTTCTTGTGCAAACCATTTGTGAATTCATGTCAATGTTGTGCCTTAAACGTTGTTGGTTAAGACGTCCGATATGTTGTGTAAGTAAATGGCAATAAACCAAGTTGTAATTGCGAATGTGTTATGTGGTAAGAACCGTGGAATAAATGATGGAAAGGAATCAAAAAATTGGTGATATTGAAATAACTGTGGTAACACCCTTTGTGGCTAGCTGTGGAAAATTATTGCTGTGATTTAAATGGTACAACGGGCTGTTGAAAAAGATGGAAATGGCATTGATAGTCATATAAACTCTGTGTGAGTTGTGTTGTTGTTCTTTGAGATGTGTTGCTGTTGTTATTGGGATTTGTTGTTGATTATTCCTGAAACTTGTTGCTGTTCTCGTTGTAAATTGTTGTTGTTGTTGTGCTATTGTTTGTGAATTGTGATTGTTCGGTGGGATCGGGTTGCGCGCCGCAACACGAAGTAATAAGGTGTGGGTTGTGGTGATAAGGGTGGCCGAGGTAATAAGGGTGGCCGAGGTAATAAGGATGGAAAGTGATCGATATCACTATTGAAATGAAACATGAGAACATTGTGAAATTGAGAATGTGGAAATGATGATGGGGAAAAGGAGAGATTGTCAACTTGTTTGCCTTGATTGTTTTTCCTTGTGTGTATTCAATTGTTGTTTCCCTCTATTGTTGTTATTCGTGTATGGTTTGAGGTTACTCTGGGTAAAGTTTGTTATTTATACCAGTACAATTCAAATGTACTGACGTCCCTTTTGCCGGGGGCGCTACATTCGTGTTATGATTGTAGGTAGATCCGTAGCAGTTACTCCAGTCCACCGATCGTAGATCCCCTTCGTCTTCCATCAGCTTTCTGGTGAGCCCCCTTCCTCTCGGGGCCCTGCGTGGCTCAGGCCGCTTGTTTCCGGAGTTTTATTTTGATTTTTGTGTAAGGTATAGCCGGATCCTTGTTACCGGCAAATACTATATTATCCTGTTGTACTTTTAGAGGCTCCGCAGATAGTAGATGTGGGTTAGAAACTTGGTAAATCCGTGTTTTCTTACGTTGGTAACGAGTTGGTGATTTCACTACTATTATGTAAGTATGTATGTATTTTGTAAACTAAAAAGTGTTCTTAATTAATTATTTGGCCAATCCTTGGAATAATTGAGTAAGGAAAACGTGGGGTAACATGTGGGTTAGGAAAGGCATCCAGGTGCGCTTGGCTGGGGCTACCCGGTCGGGCGCCGGTCATGTCCCTCGAAGTTTGGGCGTGCCAACTACTAACTATATTGATGTGGTTATCTATTATGAGGACATCAATCATTAGACAAATAAGTCAAAGGGGTAACTCGTACATTGGCAATAGGAACCATTAAGGAGGAATACTCAGGTACGTGAACCACTCGTTTTCTAGAGTGTAGGGAAAATCCGTTTATCAAGAATAAGAATACTCTGGCACCTCTCCCCTAAACGGTTCTCCCTGAGTGACCCACTGATCGGGCTCTGCTGCTACTCTCCCTTTCCGCCCGTATCTTAAACTTTCTATTCTATGTGGCCTGAGCGAATCCCAAAATCTTTCCATAATTCATATCCGAGTGTAAGGCCGCTGTAGCAGCCTCATTCACCACCAAAGGACTAAGGCCCTGAACGAATCGCCGAACTCGAGCATCCATGGTCAACACTAACTGAGGAGCATACTTGGATAATCTCACAAACTCCATGTGGTACTACCAAACACTCATACTGCCCTTCTTGAGGGCCTCAAACTCAGTGGCACGGGCTGCCACTGTCTCGGCAGGCAAGAAGTGGTCCATAAATGCATCTACAAACTCATCCCATCTAGCCGGAGGTCTTCCCTCCCCACGGAAATCCTCCCACATCTCGAACCACAAATACGCTGTTCCCCTCAATGTATGAAGCCAACTCAACTCCCTCTGTCTCCGAAGCCTTCATTACTCGAAGGGTCTTATACATTTCATCAAGGAAATCCTGCGGATCGGCCTCTAGGTCTGTGCCCGAGAACTCTAGAGGGGCTAACCGCAAAAACTGGTTGACTCTGGAACAGGCGGAATCTCCCTGTTCGCTGGAGGATGTAGGGGCATCATGAGATCTCTGGGCCTGAGCGGGCACTAACTGGGTCAACATACGGATGGATCCTCTAAGGTCCTCATCAGGAACCCCGGGACCAGAAGCCGGAACTGCATCAGAATCAGGAATATCGGCGGGAGGGACGGTAGCACCCTCTGCCGCAACAGGAACAGGAACACTTTGATCTGGAACAGATAGGCCAGGCGGATTCACGACCGGGGAGTCACTCTCACCCACAACATCAGGTACATAATCCATAGCCACACTTGGGTTGGCATTAGCCCCAAGGCCGAGTCTAGCTCTCTTCTTAGGTGCCATTATTGAAAAATTCGGAACAGAGCATGAGTTAGACATAGACACTTCCACTCTTCACTTTACCTCACGATATAGAATAACAACGAAGAGGGTAATTTCCTAAATGTCCATGCAGCCCACACTTATAGATGTGGTCGACAACACACCGATAAGAAGGGCTCTACTAGACACGGCTCCGAGACATCCTAGGACCCTTTTAAAACCTTAGGCTCTAATACCAAGTTTGTCACGCCCCAAAACCGAGGGACACGACCGGCGCTAAATCGGAGGACCTCAGTCAAGCGGACCTGGAATTGCCTTTCTTATCCCACGCGTTACCCCATGATTTCAATATACATTATTCCAGTGAAATAGCCATTTATAACTTAAGCATAAACTTACAACTTGAATTCACTTCTACTTTTTATCATTACCATCATATGATACCAAATACTTGCAACATTTACCAACGTGGATCACGATTCCGAACTGTACCATTACTTACCCAAAATACATATGTACACCACCCACATTGTCTACGGAGCCTCTAAGGATACAAAAGGATGATACAATACTTGCCGGTAACAAGACTCCGGCTATACCTTACACAAATGCCAAAAACAAGACTCCGGAATAAAAGCGGCATGAGCCACGCAAGGCCCTGAGAAAAAAAAGGGCTCACCAATTCAGCTGACGGAAAGTGAAGGAGTGCTACCGACAGTGGACTGGAGTACCTGCTATAGATCCACCTACTATCATAACACGAATATAGCGCCCCCGGCAAAAGGGACGTCAGTACATTTGAATTGTACTGGTATGTATGAATAATCTTTACCCCAAGTAAACTCAAACAATACACAAATAATGTACAGTAATAGAATCAACAATCAAATGCACATGAAAGGAACAACCAAAGTCAAACAAGTTTCACAATCTCTCCTTTTTCCCTTCGAAGCTCATTTCATTACATCAACGATTTCACAACTTTCACATACGTTCATTTCAATAGTGATTTCGATCACTTTTCCACCCTTATTACCTCGGCCACCCTTATCACCCCAACCCACAATTTATCATTTTATGTTGTGGCGCACAACCCAATCCCACCGGACAATCACATTTCACACAACAACAATAGTCCACAGTTCAATCACATGGCTTCAGGCCATCCAGAATATCATTCCACAAAATCAATAACAATTCACAAAGAGTTTTCATTTGTATCAATTACGACTTCTTTCCATCATTTACTACACAAACCTTACCACATAAACACATTCACACACACACATGGCTTGTAGCCATTTATCTAAACCATCATATCGGAACGTTTAACCAACAATGTTCAAGGCATATTAATCGCAAGAGTTCATGAAATAGGCCATCCTCCCTTAACACCCGTGAAGCAACAAAAATTCACAAATAGTCCACATAAGTAACACATACCAAATACTCGTACACCAAACAAGGTGACTCTACAAAGGTTAAAGTTAGCCATACATACCTGGAGCCGACATTCATTTCAACTTCTACTTTCAATTCACCAAACGGTCTAGCAACGTCAATCTAGTGCACAAGTTAACACATATTTCTTAGAATTGAAGCTCACAATTACTACCCGAACATTTTTAGGTTATTAGCACTTCATTTGCAAACCTCCACTTCTACCCAATTTCCCTTACTATGTATTAGGTTTTAAAAAAAGACATGCATGTATGTTTCAACTTTGTTTTCAAGAATCAATGCTTGAGAATCCCCTTTTATGTTTAAACCTGAAAACCAATGAAAAAAGGTTAGGGATTTTACCTGCGAGAATGGGGATGAAGATCATCACTTTGAAATTTCCCGGCCCGGATCGTTTTGAAGAATCAAATTTGATGAAGATGACTTTCTCTCTCGAGAACCCTCTCTTCCTCTCTCTTATTTTGTTCATAAAACTCGTTAAAATGAGGGGTTGGGGTATTTTATTAAAAAGGGGGTCGGGTTTAAAATTTAGAAAAATAGGTACCCGAGTCAGATATGCGGTCGCACTTTGCGACCGCAGAGATGAAATGCGATCTGCATAATGGACCGCAAAAGTGCTCCAAAAATCCAATCCTACTGTTTGGGTCTGCGGCGGAAATGCGGTTCGCATACCTATTTTACGGTCGCATAATGCACTGTATTTTTGACCTCAAATTTGACTGACACATTGACTCACTTTGCGATAGAAATGCGGTCCGCATATCAGTTATGCGGTCTCATGATGGACCGCATTTTGACCTTAATTTTAACCAAACCACTGACTCAATCTGCGGCAAAATTGTGGTCCGCATACATGATTTGCGACCACATTCTGGACCGCAAAATAACACTTTTCTGGAAAAACTTGGTTCTTTGATTTTTAAATACTTAGATCAGTACGATGGGTCAGAACCGCGGCGATCTTGCTCGCCGCGAAGAGTTTTACACATTCCCAACACATATTCGGAACCTGACACTACAAGCTACTAGGTTTTGAGCACAAACATTTTTTACGGGGCCTTACAATGACCCTCCGAAATCCATAACACAAGCGCATAGCACATCCTCCATGATCTAAATGGTGCGCTCGGACTGCCCGTCCGTCTGAGGGTGAAAAGCTGTGCTCAACTGCACATGATTACCCAACTCTCGCTGAATAGACTGCCAGAACTGGGAAGTAAACTGAGTGCCCCGATCTGAAATGGTGGAAACTGGGACACCATGCAACCGAATAATCTCCCGGATATATATATCTGCTAACGGATCAAATGAATAAGTGGTACAGATAGGAATAAAGTGCGGGGACTTGGTTAGCCGATCCACAATCACCCAAATACCATCGAACTTCTTCAAAGACCATGGAAGCCCAACTACAAAGTCCATAGTGATCCGCTCCCACTTCCACTCGGGAATAACCATCCGCTGAAACAAGCCACCCGGTCTCTGATGCTCATATTTCACCTACTGACAATTGAGACACCAAGCTACAAATCCCACAATATCTCTCCTCCACCGGTAATGCTGCCTCAGATCCTGATACAACTTCGCGACTCCTGGATGAATAGAGTACCGCGAGCTATGGGCCTCCTCCAGAATCAACTGCCAAAGCCCATCCACATTGGCACACAAATCCGGCCCTGCATCCTCAATACCCCATCATCTCCAATAGACACATCTCTAGCATCATCATGCTGAACTCTGTCCCTAAGAACAAGCAAGTGTGGATCATCATACTGGCGCTCTCTGATGCGCTCATACAGGGAAGACCGAGAAATCACACAAGCCAATACCCGACTGGCTCCGAAATATCCAACCTCATTAAGCGATTGGCCAAAGCCTGAACATCAACCGCAAGAGGTCTCTCCCCAACTGGAATATATGCCAAACTCCCCATGCTCACTGCCTTTCGGCTCAAAGCATCAGCCACCGTATTGGCCTTTCCCGGATGATACAATATAGTGATGTCATAATCCTTAAGTAACTCCAACCATCTCCGCTGCCTCAAATTAATATCCTTTTGCTTGAACAAATGCTGAAGACGCCGATGATCAGTGAATACCTCACAAGATATGCCATACAAGTAATGCCTCCAAATCTTCAACGTGCGAACTATGGCAGCCAACTCCAAATCATGAATGGGGTAGTTCTTCTCATGGGGCTTCAACTAACGAGAAGCATAAGCAATAACTCTACCCTCCGACATCAACACACAACCAATCACTACTCTCGAAGCATCACAATACACGGTATATGAACCTGAAGCTGATGGCAAAACCAACACTGGAGTTGTGGTCAAAGATGTCTTGAGCTTCTGAAAGCTCTCCTCACACTCATCCGACCATACAAATGAAACACCCTTCTGAGTCAACTTGGTCAAGGGCGATGCGATAGATGAGAATCCCTGTGCAAACCAGCGATAATAGCCTGCCAAACCAAGAAAACTACAAATCTCTGTGGCTGAGGACGATCTGGGCCAACTCTGCACCGCCTCTACCTTCTTTGGATCAACCTGAATACCCTCACTGGACACCACGTGTCCCAAGAATGCCACTGAACTGAGCCAAAACTCACACTTGGAGAACTTTGCATAAAGCTTCTCCTCCCTCAATCTCTGCAACACAACCCTCAAATGCTCCGCATGCTCCTCCTGACTATGCGAATATACTAGGATATCATCAATGAAAACTATGACAAATGAGTCAAGATAAGGCCGGAACACGCTGTTCATCAAATGCATGAACACTGCTGGGGCATTGGTCAGCCCAAAAAACATAACCAGGAACTCATAATGACCATATCTTGTCCTGAAGGCCGTCTTAAGAATATCCGAATACCTGATCTTCAACTAGTGATAACCCGAACGGAGATCAATCTTGGATAATACCCTTGTTCCCTGAAGCTGGACGAATAAATCACCAATGCGAAGCAAAGGATACTTGTTCTTAGCTGTTACTTTGTTCAATTGCCTATAATCAATACACATTCTCATAGTGCCATCCTTTTTCTTCACAAACAGAACCGGCGCACCCCAAGGTGACACACTAGGCCGAATGAACTCCTTATCAAGGAGTTCGTGAAGCTGCTCCTTTAACTCCTTCAACCCCGCTGGTGCCATACGATACGGCGGAATAGAAATGGGCTGAGTGCCCGGCACCAGGTCAATAGTAAAATCAGTATCCCTATCTAGAGGCATGCCCGGCAGGTCTGCATGAAATACATCAGGGAAATCTCTCACAACTGGGACAGAATCAATACTGGGAGTTTCAGCTCCAACATCCCTCACAAAAGCACGATATGAAAGACAACCCTTCCCAACCATACGCCGGGATTTCAAGAAAGAGATCACTCTGCTAGGAACATAATCAGTCACACCTCGCCACTCAATCCGTGGAACACCCGAAATAGCCAACGTGACTGTCTTGGCATGACAATCTAGAGTAGCGCGGCACGGAAATAGCCAATCCATGCCTAGAATGACATCGAATTCCACCATACTCAATAATAAAAGATCAACTCGGGTCTCCAGACCCCCAATAGTCACCAAACACAACTTGTACACACGGTCTACAACAACAGTATCGCCCACCGGGGTAGATACATGAACAGGTAAAGCAAGAAACTCACGAGGAGTACCCAAATAGCGAGCAGAGTATGATGGCACATAAGAATAGGTGTAACTGGGATCAAATAATATAGAGGCATCTCTGTGGCGGACTGAAATAATACCTGTAATGACAGCATCAGAAGCAATGGCATCGGGTCTGCCTGGAAGAGCATAGAAACGGGCCTGACCGCCCCCTGATCGACCTCCCCCTCTGAGGCAACCCGTGGCTGACTGATCCCCACCCCTAGCTGCTGGGCGGGTGGTGGAGGAGCAACCGACGCTAAAGCTGATGACTGACCCCTCTGCTGGGATGAACTAGCAACACGGCGGGGACACTGCCTCCACATGTGGCCCATCTCTCCAGACTCATATCAACTCCTAGGTGCTGGGGAAGGGGACTGATGGGATCCCCTCGCACCGGAGTGACCACCAGATACACTCGGCGTAGAAGAGCCCTGAAAAGATGGAGCACGGGATGAGCTCTGAGCTAGGAGGGCACTAAGTGAAGAATGGCCCTGGTGTGAACTGTGGGAACCATGACTCGATGGCGCTCCTGGATAACCTGAGCGATCAGACTGACCCTGACAGAACTGTCGGCCTCTATCGTGCTGAAACTAGCCCCTCGAAGGACAACCACTGTAGCTACCGAATCCTCGAGGCCTCTTGGCCTTTCTCTCCTCTCGCTCCTGGCAACGGACAGACACAATCTCTCTTGCAATATCTACAACCTCCTCGGATGTAGCACCAGTAACCCTCTCCCTGGTCATAAGGATACGGAGCTGATAAGTAAGACCATCAACAAACCTCCTCATCCTCTCTCGATCTGTCGGGACCAACCAGATGGTATGACGAGCCAACTCAGAGAACCTCAACTCATATTATGACACGGTCATGTCTCCTTGACGCAACCACTAAACTATCTACGCAGCTCCTTTTTGTGAGATTGTGGCACATACTTCTCCAGAAAGAGAACGGAGAACTGCTGCCAGGAAAGGGGTGATGCACCAACAGGCCTACGCCTCTAAAAATCCTCCCACCAAGTAGTGAAAGCGACCCCGCCGATCTCCAGAATACCGGCTGTGCGAAGCATCCTTTGACACTTACCCAAAAAGCCCTGGGCATCCTCTCCCTCTGCTCCGCTAAAAGTCAGAGGCTGAAGTCTCCCAAATCTCTCCAACCTACGCTGCTCATCCTTTGGCATCACAGGAACTACATAGTCCTAAGCAGCTGTGACCGGCTGGGCTGGATGTGCCCCCAGCGTCTGAAGTCCCTGCACGACCTGCTTATGTGTGCGGGCGGCGGGAGTCTGACTGCCTCTTCCGGCTTGAGAAGTAGCTGCGGCTGCAGTGGCTGAAACCACCTGAGCTAGGCTAGTGCAAACTGATAATATTTGAGCCAAGGCCTCCTGAAGACCCGGAATCACAATAGGCAGAGCTGGTGCCTGAACTGGTGCTGCTAGAGGGTCCACAGCTGGGACCTGGTCCTGGACAGGGGCAGCTGGTGGATCTACATGTGCTACCCTCGCTGCTCTGCCTCTACCACGGCCACGGCTACGTCCTCGGCCTCTAGTGGCCGTAGCTGGTGGCACTGGTGGTCGTCCATCCTGTCCGGTAGCGCATGTCCTCACCATCCGTGAGAGAATGAAATAATAGAAGTTTAGTACTGGGATCAACAAATTTGCACGACAAGAATTTCAAGAATGTGAAGTTTTTCCTAAAGGTTCTGCAGCCTCTCGAGGATAAATAGAGACGTCTCCGTACCGATTCGCGAGACTCTACTAAACATGCTGATCACTCGTGAGACCTATCTGCTGAATATAACTCAAAAAGCTTATGGTCCTCTACCTGAATTATAAACGTTGTTAACCTTCATTAACTGGGCGCCTCGTATCTTTCTTCATCTTGCTTCTTTTGCTTGTTGAAACTTGTATTTATCTTGTTTATCTCTCATTGTCTTTCACCATAAAGATGGGTAGGCATTCTTGCCTTAAGGCTTCTTATCAAGGAAGCTTACACCTTACAGTACACCCATGATCTGCTAAAGACCTCACATTTACTTATTGTAGGCATCATAAAAAAATCCAATTCCTCTGACTAAGCTCTTTCTCAACTATCTCTCATTCCAACCTTCTTTTTGGATGTAGGTACCGTCTTATTACGGATGAAATAGAATTTCGGAGTTTCAATTCTTATAAGTTAGCTCTACCGCACGATCTAGAGTAAGAAGAAAAAGTGACAATCCTAAATGCTCTGTAGCCTCCTGCTTATAAAGGTGGTGCACGACACACCCATAAACAAGACTCTACTAGACACGGCTTGTAGACATCCTTAGGACAGAACTGCTCTGATACAACTTTTGTCACGACCCAAATCGATGGGCCGCGACGGACACCCGGTATCTTACTCAACCGAGTACTAACGTAACGTATCTTTCTTATTACATCATCATATACACATGACATACCTGCCTAATAGGACAACATGATCCTTTATTAACTCATAACATAGGCCGACAAGGCCGTATAATCTTTTATGTACACGACGTATGTCTACAAGCCTCTAAGAGTACATAAATGTTACAAAGGTCGGGACAGAGTCCCTCCATACCAAACAATACACGTCTAAATCATACTAACCAAACGAGCAACTCCGAAGCAAATGGAGCGCAGCAACATCTTCCGTTGAGCTGATAGCCTACTTGGAGGGCTCTCGACCTGTCTATTGAGACCTGCGGGCATGAAACGCAGCGTCCCTAGGCAAAAGGGACGTCAGTACAAACAATGTACCGAGTATGTAAAGCACATAAATAAATACATAAGAGACATGGAAGGAATATAGAGTACATGACCCAATCTGTAAGTCTGAATAACTTTGTAAATCATAAATTACTTTTAGCGTCATGCATATGCGTATGAATGTCATGATGTGCATAGGTACATGTTTCATAACATAATCAGCCTCTGACGGCATCCCATCATATCATATCGGCTACTGTGGGCAAAATCATCATCCTATACCAGCTAATCAGGTGGTGGTGCTATATAATGCCATAACCTTTTCCATATCCCATATACATCTATATACATACATATATACATACATATATACGCGTATATAACGCCGTTTGAATTATATTTTAGCCACTGTGGGCAACATCATCATCATATACCAATTGATCAGGTGGTGGTACGTATATAACGCCGTAACCTTTTCCCATATCCCATATATATATATATTTACATATATACGCGTATATAACATTATCTTGTCATGGGCCAATGCACATGTATAAATGAGTGAAATGCATGAAAAATACATAATAGTCTTGATATTTCTTCCAGATAAACTTTTCCAACTGCGTATTATATTGAGACCCGTGAACAGAAGATAATAATAATTCTCATGGGAAATCAAGAATATAGACACCCCTGCTATTTCTATGAATAGAGTAATTTATAGAAGCTGTGTATTTGCTCGTTTCTTCAGTATAATTTGGACCATGCCAAAAGAAAGAAGGGATAGCCTTAACATACCTGTTCCTAGAATTATTCGAATGAAATGAAGCTTCTGTTTCAGTGAAATATGTTGAATGAGATTTGCTTGAATTCTTCGAAATTCTTGGAACGAAATTGTTCTGCTTTTCACGTCTTGGTGTAGTTAGCTCCCAACGTTATTTGTTCTTATTGTTGAAAAGAGATAAGACTTTAAATGCAAAGTTTGGAATTTGCTATTGTTTGTATTCTGTTCCTAATGGCCAACGTTTGGAATTGAATTTCTAAGAGAAAGAACAATGTTCTGTTCTTTTATTGCAAAGTCATCAAAATAATGGCCACTAGTCTTATTTGCTAAGACTCAACTCTTAGTCATTTCATAATTAGCCATCTGGCCAAAAGTGACTACTTAGTCACTTTCAAATTCATGGCTTCTTGCCACGTGTAATTCCTATCCACTTATTGGTTAACTGGGTAATGTCCTTTTACCCGATAATTAATCAATTACCCGTATAATTGAAAAATTATCTCAACTTAATTAAATACTACTCTCTTTTAACATACCTTGTACACCTTACTATCATGGCCATGTAGTACCTTGTATGGCACTAGTCCATAAATACTGGGTATTGTAGCTCGGGCCGTATTTTATCCCAAAATGCCAAACTTTGACAAAATTCATTTTCTTAGACTTGCTCCCCCTTTCACCTTCATGAATTTACTAATCACTTGTGAAATAGCATAATCCTTATAATCTTCAAATAATCATTTCCTTGGACTGATGTCAATTACCTTATGACAAATTCAACGTAAAATACTGCAGTGTGCAACATCGTCGTAACTTATTACAGCGAAGCGTAATATCACAGTAATGTAATACTGTCTGGTACAACATTGTCGTAACTTAATACTGCAGGATGTGACATCAATCGTAATATATTACTGCAGAGGGTAACACCATCATAATACATTACTACAGAGCATAACATCGACGTAATACTACGGGGCGGAACATAAAGAGACAAAGGAAAGGCTTGAAAATATTGCATGTATAGGAAAAATGCGCAGTTTAAACATCACGAATTGGGAAAGAAGGGTCCTAGGTTGGTTGGCCTATAGGATCACCCCACACAATGCTCGGTAAACACTCCTCAACGAGGGGCTACACGTGACATTAGCGCGTAGTCATCATATCCCTACTACCCAATTCCCTCCCCTTGGTCATAGCCTAAAGCGCTCTAGCTACCTTGAAAATGTCTTATGCGTGCACTACTCGTCCCTTCCTCGTGGCCCTGGAGGTATTTTAGGGCCTCCACTTTGGACAATTCTAGACCTTCCTAAGGTTTTTAAAGGATAAAAGTCTAGGCGTCAATCAAGAATAATTAGGACTGCATTTAAAGAGAACAAATTACAGGCTCACAGTTACCTCCACAAATATAATAAGTAAATGCACGTCTTCAAACAACAGTCAGGTATCTAAGAGAAAATCCTAGAACATGATATCTAGGTGAGCAAGGATTATACAGTATTGAATTAGGATGAAGTGTAAAAATCCTAGTTAGCTGGCCTACTGATTTAGACCTGTTAAATCTAGACAGTTTTAAATAGCAAAGCATAGTTTTATTGTTACAGAATTTAAATCGCCCTAGAGGCCTGCCTAAGCGCGGAACAGTGAGGTCCTAAGAGCATGATATCTTCATTGATGCAGTAAAACAGTGAACAGTTTAAAACGAACAACTTGAGATCCCATAGACATGTTTTCTAGCAGTATCAATTCAGAATTAACTAACAATAACTAAACTGATTTGTTTAACTGAACTGATTTTAAGTTCTACAGGCAGAATTTCTACTAGAACTGATTTTAATTCTGATAGGTACAATATCTAATTGTTAAGAACTGGTTTTCGAACTTATAGGCATGATTTCTAGTGAGACGAATGTAAATATATGCTGTAACAGAAACTAAACTCAATCACTTTACACTCTATAGGGATTATATCTAGTTGTAAAGTTAATTTTAACCCTATAAGCATGATTTTAATTATTAGAGCCATTTAGATCCTATAGGCATGGTTTCTAATATTGTGGAAATAAAGCAAAACATAGCAAATGCATTAACATAATCCTATAGGCATGGTATCTACCCGAGCTACCCAACAGATATGTAACTACCCAGCCCTTTTCATTAAACACCCCAATGTTGTTTATAAATAATCATTACAGACGGGCTGAATAAATTACATAAACGAATAAAGAAAAAGAAGAAGTTAACAATACGGAGTCTGAAGCAGATCCAAATGACTTCCCAAACCTCCAATAGCCTCAATGCCAAAGTCCATATACTTTATCATGTATAGGTGTGTCAGAGTTCCCTAAGGACTTCAAGGATCCCGGGCAGTGCTCACACCTAGACCGTTTTTTCCAACAATAACTGATTTGGGTGCAGTGTGAAAAGGCCAGCTCTAACATGCTAGAGTTCAAAGAGATCTCAAGGATCTCAAGGCAGTACACATGCCAGAGGGGCACAACCTAATATTCTAGGAGTAATGTGAGAGTGTATGATGACCTTGAAAGAGTTTGGTAAACAATAGAACGAAGGTTTTAGTAGCTAGAAGGAACTTTGTAAAAGTCATAACATAGTTAGAGTAGAAATAGTTTGAGAACATCTTTTAAAAATCAGAGAGCAAGTCATAGAACACATAGACTTCATCCAAGGGAAAGGGTAAGGGGAACACCTAGAACCTATTAATATAACAACAAGAGCACAAAAGTTTAGGAGCCAATCACACAACTATAGTACAAATCTAGAACAAGCAGTTGAGAACATAGTTATACTAGGCAGAGTTGAACATAGAGTTAGAAGTACCTAGGGGTAGTAAATAACCTAGAAAAGTAAATTACTATCAGGAACTGGGTAAACAAACAGACAGACAATCAAACTTACATACATGGAGTAGATTCAGATTGAGACATGCTAGAGAAAGCAATAGACAAGCCATCAGACATGTTAATCATAAGTTGAATGGGTAGGACTCATATATGCTAAGTGAAACAAGGATTTAAGCATGCTAGTTACATATCGAAAAGCCAAGTGATAGACAAAAATAATACTGGAAATCAGCAAACTAATGCAGTAAGAGAACACATAGAGTTTAGAACTTGTAATTAAATCAGGACATACCAGTTAAGGAGAGCATACACAAAGTATAGAATTAAGTAGTGCACTAACTAGCCTTGGCTTATAGCCGGCTAGTTCAATGGAAGTAGTAAGTAACAGAAAAGAGTAGAAAGATTTAAGTATAAGAGAGAGTTTTTGAACTAGTATTCGTTGTGTGTAGAACTTAAAGTGAGAGAGGGGTTTATATAGCAATCAAAAGCTTGACAAATAAGGTAAGAGATCAATTAAGTAGTAAATCAGGGAAGTCACACGTAAATCGGCAAGCTCTTCCCATAATCAAGGGGCAGTCAATCAACGGTAAAACATACTAAGTATTTAAGGAAAAGAATAAAGTAAAGTTTAGCATAAATTAGATAATTATGGGTAAATGCACATTAGTTTAATTAAGGAAACAAATCAAGTATAATCAGCGGAACACAAACAAGGCAAGGAAAAACAATTAAGGCAGGCAAATTCAATCAAATTGAGTAAAGGGCTAAAAATCAAAAGATAAATGGAAAGGGTTCTAACTAAACCAGAAAATAAGGGATTCAGAGTAATCAAGGGTTCAGAAAGTCATGAAAGAGGCAGCATACTTAGCATATAAAAATGAGGTAGAGCATGAGTAGTCAGGAAACGATACATAATTTTAACAAAAGAGAAGTTAAACAACACTTATTCAAGGAGAAGTATACAAGTCTTGCATGAATGGTCAGTGTGAACACAAGTACATAATATCGGTGAAAGGTCAAACTAGGAAAATTCAGTAGAAGCATATTAGGACAAGAAAATCACGAGAAGTCACATGAACCCAAGACAGGAACACAATTAGATGTACCAATATCCAGAAACCAAACAAAGAACCCCAAAAATTATGGTTTTTAGTACGAACGGGCTAGGGTTGTGTTCGTAAAATTAAACAAAATGTATGAGGAGCAGAAGTTTAAACACAAAGGGTCATCAAACAAATTTTAAAAAGAAATTCCGGAAACACTAATTTTAGAAAAAGATGAAAATCACTTGAAATCATACGATTATTGTAAAGAAACCCAAGGCTATTATATAACTCACAGGAAACAAACTCAAATCACCTTAGATCTGTACAGATCTAGGAAGTTTTAGAAAAGAAATCAGGGTGTCGAAGAGAACCATAAAGAGATGAAGAAACCTGTTTAGAAAACCGTAGATCATAGCTAATATAGGACGATCTCACTCAAAATCACACCGGAATGGCCTGGAACAGGCGAGAGATGAACCCTAAATGCAAGTCGACATAGCCCTGGTCCCTTGAGGGCCTTAGAGATGGCAAGAATGACATGAGAGAGGTCATTGGAGGCCTGAGAGGTGGTGAAAGGTCGGCGGAGATAGCCATAGATGGGGGTCAGTGAGATTGGGGATTAGGGTTAGGGTGAGAGCGTTTGAGAGCAAAGAGGATTTTAGGGCGGCGGTATAGGTTGGTTTATTTTAGGTAATGGGACACCTGGAGCATTGATCAAAATGATCAACGGCCNGGATCTAACAACCGTCGGGTCGGGTAGTTTTGTTAGGGTCAGACGGGTATTGGGCTTGGGTAATTTAATCAAAATTGGGCTGGGTATTAGGGCTGAAATTGAAATGCAATTAGGCCATATTTTAAATAGCAATTTTAAACACTATATAATCTATAAAAATAATAAATGATTACTAGGAATAAATAATTGCGTGTACTAAAATGGTTTAAAATAGTTATTTAACATTTTTAAAATATAAAAGACTATTTTATGCATCAATAACGTAATTATGCATTAATAGGGCAAGAATTGCGAATATATACAAATTAGCTTAAAATGTAAGTGCAATTATAAAAATGCACAAAAATGTTTAAGCAATATTTTGGCATAAATATAGAATTTAGATGGCTAGATCACCACAGAATAATTTGAAGGATAACTATTGGAAATTTTATATATAAAAAAGGAAAGAAATAAATCAATTTGAAGCCATTAAGATTATGGAAAAAAAAGAATTATAAAATGTGTATGCATGCTTATAACTGCATATATGCTATTTTAAAAGAATGTTTATCTATTAAAAATATATGGAAAAAATTGGGTATCAACACCCTATCACTAAGCATGACTGTTGGACTTGAGTGATTCTTGTTTAGACCCTAAATCAGTATGTCCTAGTGAATTTTTATCTATCCCTGCCTGCTCTATGTCCCTGTCGACTAGCATGACTACCTTCACCCTGTTTCTATGTGCTCCAGATTTAGGATTCTGTGCTCCCAACCCTGCTCCCTCTATGTGTTACTGTCTGTTCTCAGCATGATGTATGCCCACCTAGGGTTAACTAATAAACTAAATTAAAGCTGCGTAATGTGAATATTAAGTTTCAAACTTGGTGACTTTGTTCTGTGTGTTTCGGTTGGCTGAACCTTTTCTTAGAATGTTTATAAACTATTTTTACTCCTAATGTTTTCACCTCTAAACTATTTTCACTCCTAAATATTTTCACATTCAAACTATTCTCCCTCCTGAACTGTTTTACCTCCATACTGTTTTCCTAAAGTTATTCCTACTCTGTCAAGCACTCTCACTCCTATTCTTAGAATACTTAGGATTCTGCCCCTCCAGTGTGTTTACTGCCTAGGAATCCATGAGATTCCTCCGAACTCTGGCACATTGGGGCTTGGCCTTCCATACTACACAAAAACAACTTCTCTTTAAAAGGATATTGGTGTGAGCATTGCCCCGGGTCCCCGAGGCCCTCGGGAACATTGACACACCAGGATACCCTCTCTTGATGCTATGAGATATGGTACTTTGGACTGCTTGAAGGCCTGGTTTTTTTCTATGTTTTCTTTGGGCCTATCCAGGCCCTATAGTATAGTATTATTTATTTTTGTAATTCATTTATGGTATTTAATAATAATTCTTGTAAAAAAATACTGGGGATATTAGTAAGAGGGAGGTATTTTTATATATTTTTATGGGTAAATCGGGTAGAAATCATGCTCTTAGGATTATTATGACTATTCGTTTGCATTAGAAATCATGCTCTTAGTTTATGATGCTTGCATTAGAAAGCATGCTTGTAGGTTGTTTTGTGCACTATAAAATATGTTTGTAGGTGCATCATTTGTTTCTGAAACTTTTGCTTTCTAAAAGTTCTGCATAATCATGTCCACCTAGAAATCCTGTCACTAAGTTGCTACTAATCCTGCCTAGTAATCACGTTCATTATCTTATGTGCATTACAAACCATACTTTAGGTCTTTATTGCATTCGCCTAAACACTATGCCCATATCGTATAAAATCAGTAACTACCATGTCTATTAGAATAGGTTTTAAAAAACAGTCCTAACACTTAAATATCATGTTTATAAAGATAAATGTGCATAAAATCAATCACGTAATGTACAACACTTAGACAACATGTTTTTAGGACATAACAAATAAAAGCTACTTGTCAAAAATCGTTGTTCGCCTATTAAGACTCTGATTAGGACCAGATATCATGTTATAGGACATCTCAAATCCACGCCTAGGCAAGCCCTAAAACCAGTAGGTAAACTGGTTAGGTCTTTATTGCCTCGCTTTAACACGATGCTGCATATATTCTGTTTGTCATGCTCACCTAGATATCCTGCTCTAGGATCCTTTGAAATATCTGAAATCTTGCTGTTTGAGACGTGCTATTGTCTGCTTATGTTAGGAGGTAAAAGTGAGCCTTTAAATGTCCCTTTATGTAAATTTCCTATTTGTTTTTGATTGTCGCTTAGATTTACTCCTTTTAAACACTTTAGGAGAGTCTAGAACTGCCTCAATCAGAGGTCCTAAACACCTCGAGGGCCATAAGAATGGGACGGGTAATGCACGCATAGAGTACGTTTAATTAGAATCGCTTATATAACTACTAAGGGGAGGGAAATTGGGTAGTAAAGGATATGATGACTTTTGCGCTAATGCCACGCGTAACACCTCTCATTGAGAAAAGTTTACCGGGTATTGGACAGATGTGATCCTATAGGCTAATAAACCTAAGACCTCCCTTATACTTGTTTAATCCATATATGTGCTTAAACTGCTTTGTTTGCTCAACGATTAAATCACAAAATGAATTTAGTCGGGACCCACCGTTGTGGACCTCGAGGGTTGCCAATACCTTCCTCTCAAGGTAATTTCGAGCCCTTACCCAATCTCTCGTAACACAAATTGGTTTATATGAGTTATCTGCAATAGGTGCCCTAACGCACCTTAAATCTGTTAGGTGGCGACTCTTCAATTTCTATACCCCTTTCCCAAAAGGAAATGAGTTGTCCCCAAAGAATGTCAAAACCCTGACTCTGCTGAAAAGAGGAGCAAAAGGGGGCGTGACAACAAGCGTGTAGCATGTCCTCCAGTATCTTAATAGTGCCCTCAGATTATCCGTTCGTCTGAGGGTGAAATGATGTACTCAACTCAACCTCGGTGCCCAAATCATGTCATACTGCTCTCCAAAATTGAGATGTAAATTGCGTGCCCCGATCTGAAATTATGGACACTGGCACACCGTGAAGGTGAACAATCTCACGGATGTAAATTTCAGCAAACGAAGAATAAGTACTCCCAACTGGAATAAAGTGCGCGGACTTGTTCAGGCGATCCACAACCATCCAAATAGCATCAAAGTTCCTCGAAATTTGAGGGATCCCAACTACAAAATATTTGGTGATCCTCTCCCATTTCCACTCTGGAATCTCTATCCTCTGATGCAATCTTCCGAGTCTCTGATTCTCATACTTTGCTTGCCGACGATTGAGGCACCGAGCTACAAACCCACTATATTCTTTATCACTCTCCACCACCAATGGTGCTACCTCAAGTCAAGGTACACCTTAGCGGCACCTGATGAATGGGATACCGTGAACTGTGGGCCTCCTCAAGAATCAACTCATGTAATCCATCTATATTAGGAAAACATATCCGGCCATACATCTCAACACCCCATCATCTCCAATAGTAAAATATCTGGCATCACCGTGCTGAACCTTGTCCTTGAGGACAAGCAAGTGAGGATCGTCATTTTGGCACTCTCTGATGCGATCAAATAACGAAATCAAGAAACCACACAAGCCAGAACCCGAGCGGGCTTCGAAACATCTAACCTCACGAACTAGTTGGTCAAGGCCTGAACATCAACTACAAGAAGTATCTCACCAACAGGAATGAATGCAAGGGTACCCATACTCACTACCTTCCTACTCAAGGAATTGGCCACCATATTGGCATTCCCGAGATGATACATAATTGTAATATCATAGTCCTTTAGAAGCTCCAACCCTATCCGCTGCCTCAAATATAGATCTTTCTGTTTGAACAAGTGATGGACACTCCGATGATTTGTAAGTACCTCACAAGACACACCATAGAGATAGTGCCTCAAAATCTTCAATGCATGAAAAATGGAAGCCAACTCCAAATCATGAACAGCGTAGTTCTTCTCATGGGCTTCAATTGGCGCGAAGCATAAGCAATCACTTTACCCTCCTGCATCAAGACACACCCAATACCAATCCGAGAAGCATCACAACATATTGTATAAGAGCCTGAAGCTGAAGGAAAAATTAGAACTGGAGTTGTGGTCAAGGCAGTCTTAAGCTTCTAAAAGCTCTCCTCACACTCTCCGACCATCTGAAAGGAGCACCCTTTTGGGTCAATTTGGTCAAGGGCCATGCAGTAGACCGGAACACCTGCATAAAGCGAAGATAATAAACGTCAAAGCCGAGAAAACTTCAAATCATTGTAGCTTAGGACAGTCTGGGAAAAATCTAAACGGCCTCTATCTTTTGCGGATCCACCGAATCCCCTTACTGGACACCACGTGCCCCAAGAATGCCACTGAACTGAGCCAAAACTCACACTTGGAGAACATGGCATAAAGCTTCTCCTCCCTTAACCGCTGCAACCCAATCCTCAAATCCTGGACATGCTCCTCCTGGCTACAAGAGTACACCAAGATATCATCAATGAATACTATGACAAACGAGTAAACATAAGGTTGAATACAATATTCATCATATGCATGAACGCTGCCGGGGCATTGGTTAGCCCAAAAGACATCACAAGGAACTCATAATGACCATAACGAGTCCCGAATCTACAATTGATGATACGTAGACTTTAATCAATCTTGGAGAACACCCTTCCTCCATAAAGCTGGTCAAATAGATCATCAATGCACAACAAATGATACTTGTTCTTTATTGTAACTTTGTTCAGCTGCCTATAATCAATGCTCATCCCTATAGTACCATCGTTCTTCTTCACAAACAGAACCGGTGCACCCCATGGTGAAACATTAGGCCTAATAAACCCCCTATCAAGAAGTTCCTGAAGCTGCTTTTTCTACTCCATCAACTGAACTGGTGCCATACAATACGGAGGAATAGAAATGGGCAGAGTGCCGGGCACCAAGTCAATATCCCTGTCTGGCAGCATGCCCGGCATGTCTGTAGGAAATACATCTGGGAAATCTCACACCATCGGAATTGAATAATTAGTAGGGTATCAACACCGACATCCCTCACACAGGCCAAATAAGAAATACATCCCTTCCCAATCATTCACCGGGCCTTTAAGTATGAAATCAATCCACTGGGAACATAGTGTAGAGAACCTTACCACTCATTCCTTGGTAACCCTGGTATTGCTTGCGTCACGGTCATTGCGTGACAATCCAGAACAGCATGACATGGATACAACCAATCCACACCCAAGATCACGTCGATATCAACCATAATAAGGAACAAGAGATCAAATCTAGTCTCCAATCTCCCAATAGTCACTACACACAACTGATATACACGATCCACAATAATAGTATCACACACTGGAGTAGATACATGAAATGATGAAACTAAGGACACACGGGGCAAATCCAAATAATGAGCAAAATACGATGATACATATGAATAAGTTGAACAGGGATCAATAATACAGAAGCATCCCTATGGCATACTGAGACAAAACCTGTGATCATTGCATACGAACCAACTACGTCCATCCTGGCAGGAATAGCATAGAATCGGGCCTGACTGCCACCTGATCGGCCTCCCTCTCTAGGGAGACCTCTACTTGCCTGGGACCCACCCCGAGCTGACGGAGTGGGTGGTCTAAGTGGTGGTTCTGGTATCGTAAGTTGAGAACACTGTAGTGGAGCCCTACTCGACAATATAGGTTAATGTCAGGCCACCTGATCGGCCTCCCTCTCTAGGGAGACCTCTACTTGCCTGGGACCCACCCCGAGCTGACGGAGTGGGTGGTCTAAGTGGTGGTTCTGGTATCGTAAGTTGAGAACACTGTAGTGGAGCCCTACTCGACAATATAGGTTAATCCCTCTTGATATGACCCACGTCCCCGCACTCAAAACAACCCCTCCTCTAACGAAACTATTGCTCATGATAACCCGAGGAACTTCCTGTAGAAACCTAAGCGGAAGAGGCATGGTGAGAACTTTGCATTGGTACTGCACTAAAAGAAGACTGGCTTGAGCGAGCATTATAAGAATCGTGGCTAACCGATGCGGCACGATGAGCTGGACGAGCCATCTGACCGGGCCTATAAGGACGACCCCTATTATGGTAGGACTGCTCACCATAAGGAATACCACCGAAATAACCCGAACCTCAAGTCCTCTTGGCCTCCGTTTCACCACGCTCCTGGCCATAGACCATTTCTATCTACCGAGCAATGTCAACCACCTCTTCAAAAGTAGCACCAGATATCCTCTCCTAAATCATAAGCAGCCGCAGATGATATACGAGGCCATCAATGAACATCCTTGTCCTATCCCTATCAGTGGAAACCAACCAAACTATATGACGAGCTAACTCAGAAAACCTCATCTCATGCTACGTCACAGACTTGCCTTCCTGACGTAACTAATCAAATTGTTTGCGCAGCTTTTCCTTGCGAGACTGCAGTGCGAACTTATCCAATAGGAGAACGGAAACTTCTGCAATGAAAGGAGTGTTGCACCGACTGGCCTACGCCTCTCATAAGCCTCCCATCATCTGCAAGAAGCCCTAGAAAATTGAAAGGTAGTGAACGAGGCCCCACTGGTCCCTAGATTATACGTGGTACGAAGAATCTGCTAGCACTTATCCATGAAACCCTGGGCATCCTCCGACTCAGCCCCGCTAAAACATGGAGACTAGAGCCTCAAAAACCTCTCGAGCCTCCTCTACTCATCATCAATCATCACAGGAACCATCAGAACCTCAGAACTACAATCGGCAGTGCTGGTACTACCCCTAGTGTCTGGAGTTCCTGTATCACCTGGTCTGGTGTATGGGTGGCGGGAGTCTTAGTACCTCCCTCGGCCTGAGAAGTGGCTGCTGCGGCTGGAACAGAGACTGCCTTAGCAAGACTGGTGCACACAGTCAGAATCTGAGCATAAGCCTCCTAAAGGCCTATAATCACAATGGGCATAGCTGGTGCCTGAGCTAGCCCCACTGGCTCAACTGCATTTGGTACCTGCTCCTGAGATGGAGCGACTGGTGGCTCTACAGGTTCTGTTCTAGCTGCTGTACGAGCTACACCTCTGCCCCTAGCGCGGCCTTTATCGCGACCTCGGCCTCTTGTGGCCCTAGCTGGTGGTACTGCTGGCTGTCCATCCTGTCCGGTAGCACGTGTCCTCACCATCTCCGTGAGAATACAATACTAGAAGTTTAGTTACAGGAATCAATAGACCCGCACGACAAGAATACATGAGTGTGATGTTTCCTAAGGGTTCCCAACATTTAACAGAAAATGTGTTAAAGCTGTTTTAAATAATAAAATTTCTCATAAATGGGTAGAGAACCAAAAACATAACGTGAAAATTCCCAACATCGTGGTGTCACAGAGTTCATGAGCATCTATACATTACGAGTCTGGAAAATACTATCTATTATAGTCTGGAAATAAATAAGTGGAAAGACAGCGAAGGAGAAGCAAGGTTTGTGCAACCCCAGGAAGCTACCTCGAAATCATCAAACGGTCAACTGAACAAAGGAATCAACACCCACCGTGATCGGAAACACCTGGATCAGCACACAAAGTGCAGGGCATAGTGTGAGTAAAACCAACTCAGTAAGTAACAAGACTAAACAAAGAACTGAAAGTAGTGACGAGCTTCATATTTATAGTTCAGTTACAGTAATTTCGATATTGGAAGATAGGCATGCTTTCAAGTTCAACAATTTAGGTAATATCAGTGTAAGGCCCCATGAAATTTGTACTCAAGGCATAACACTTCGTCGAGTCAAAATTTCCGTATGTGTGTTTAGAATATGTAATATTTTACTGAGTTTGCACTTAAAAACCAAGAGTCAAAATTTTCCAGAAAATTGCCATTATGCGGTCCAGAATGCGATCGCAGATCAGTTATGCGGACCGTATTTCTGCCGCAGAGTGAAACAGAAGAATTGTCAAAATTGATGTTGAAGATGCGGTTCATTATGCGATCGCATAACCAATATGCGGACCGCATAATCGTCGCATAAATTCCTCAAGGATTTATGGAGGTCAGTTCTGCGGTGCAAAATGCGACCGCATAACAGGAATACGGACCGCATTCCTGTCGCAGACCCAAACAGACCCTTCAGAGTTTTGGGGGCACTTTTGCGGTCCAATTTGCGGACCGCATTTCAATTTTGCGATCGCAGAATGCGACCGCAGATCTTGCTCGGGCTTCTATTTTTCTAAATTATAACCCGACCCCTTTGTAATAAAACACCCAACCCCTCATTATTAACATTCTTCTGAAAAAAATAAGAGAGAGGAAGAGAGGGTTCTTGAGAGAGAAAGCGATTTCCATTAATTTGGTTCTTCAAGACTCTCCTGGCCGGGAAAATTCAAAGTAATTGTCCTCATCCCCATCCTTACAGGTAAAATCCCTAACCTTTTTCCTTGATTTTCAGGTTTAAACTTAAGGGGGGGGGGGGAGTCTCATGCATTAATTCTTGAAAGTTATGGTTAAAATTGTGCATGCATGTCTATTAAAACCGAAAATCTAGTAGGAGTAATTAGGTGGGAGCAAAGACTTGTGCAAAGAAGGGGTTAATAACCTAAATATGTTCGGGTAGTGATTTTGAACCTTGAATTCTATGTTATGTGTATTAATTTGTGCACTATATTGACGTTGCTAGATTATTTGGTGAATTAGGAGTAGAAATTAAAAAGGAATTCAGCTCCAGGTATGTATGGCTAACTTTGACCTTTGTAAAATCACTATGTTTGGCGTACAAATATTTGGTATGTGATATCTATGTGGATTACTTGTGAAACTAAATTCTTGTGACTGGTATGTGTTTACTTATGCGGGATATTTGTGAATTCATGTGATGAAAGTGCCTTGAATGTTGTTGGTTAAGTCTTCCGATATGATAGTGCAAGTAAATGGCAACAAACCAAATGTGTGTGTGTGAATGTGGTTGTGTGGTAAGAGCTGTGTAACAAATGATGGAAAGGAATCGTAATTGATGCAATAGAAGTAATTGTGGTAATATCATATGTGGCTTGTCGTGGGCAATTATCGTTGTGACTTAAATTGTACATTGGGCTGTTGAATAAGATGGAAATGGCATTGATGGTTATGGAAATCCTTTGTGAATTGTGATGCTATTCCTTGAGAGTTGTTGTTGTTGTTGTTCTTGAGAATTGTTGTTGTTGTCCTTGTGAATTGTTGTTGTTGTTGTGTTGCTTGTGAATTGTGATTGTTCGGTGGGATCGGGTTGCGCACCGAAGGACGAAGTAATAAGGTGTGGGTTGTGGTGATAAGAGTGGCCGAGGTAATAAGGGTGGCCAAGGTAATAAGGGTGGAAAGAGATCGAAATCACTATTGAAATGAAAATATGAGAAAGTTGTGAAATCATTGATGTGAAAATGTTGAATAGGGAAATGGAGAGATTGTAAACTTGTTTGGCTCGGTTGTTTCCTTTCATGTGTACTTGATTGTTGATTCCATTACTACTTGTTACTTGTGTATGGTTTTAGTTTGCTTAGGGCAAAGTTTGTTCATACATACCAGTACAATTCAAATGTACCGACGTCCCTTTTGTCGGGGGCGCTACATTCGTGTTATGATTGTAGGTGGATCCATAGCAGGTACTCCAGTCCACCGACCGTAGCTCCCTTTTAACTTTTCGTCGGCTGTATTGGTGAGCCCTTTCCTCTCGGGGCCCTTCGTGGCTCATGCTACTTTTATTCCGGAGTTATGTTTTGGGTAATTGTGTAAGGTATAGCCGGAGCCTTGTTACCGGCAAGTATTGTATTATCCTTTATATTCTTAAAGGCTCCGTAGACAGTAAATGTGGGTTACGAACTTATGTAAACATTTATTTTGTATGTTGGGCGATGTAAGTTGTAAACCTCATTAAGTAGCCATGTATGTTATGTAAGTTTTGTGAAAAGGTGTTTTAATTATAAATGGCTAATTCCTTGATTAATGAGCAATGAAAATACGGGGTAACACGTGGGATAGGAAAGGCACCCAGGTCTGCTTGACTGGGGCTACCCGGTCGGGCGCCGGTCATGTCCCTCGGTTTGGGGCGTGACAAACTTGGTATCAGAGCCTAAGGTTTTAAAGTGTCCTAGGATGTCTCGGAGCCGTGTCTAGTAGAGTCCTTCTTATTGGTGTGTTGTCGACCACATCTACAAGTTGGAGGCTATTCGGACATTTAGGAATTCCACCCTTCTTTGATACTCCAATCGTGCGATAGAGCTCAAGTTAGGGAGCTGATTTCCTCTCTAAGTCTTGTTCTCAAGATTGGTAACCTTGATACCATAATCCGCGAATTTGAAGCATGTAATGAGGGATTGATCCCACCATTGAGTCCAAGTGGATTTCCCAAGGACTTGTTAGGAGAATGTATTGAGCTGTGGATGGATTGGTAAAACATATCGCTAAGAGGGGAGTGTCCTTGTCCCTATTTATGTCTCTGCACCACCAGATCATGTAGTATGTCAGTATGTTACCTATGTACGTTAGGGATGTGGAGTCGAGGAGTATCGATTAAGCTATTTCCCTACCAACCTAAAGTCATTAAGTGAGTCAAATCAGAATTTCTACTCATTGTATATGTACATCGATATTAAAAAGTTCTCATAAACATGGCCTTAACAAGGTGTTGAATAACAAAACATGGCGTGTATCGACTCTTTGAACGAGACGCACTATTCGTGAATCTACTCTATTGTGAATTCTCTTATTTACATTCTTGTGGAATTAAGTTCTATGATTACACCCTTGAATTGAGTTATATCTCTAAGATTGATACTTCCCACTTGCTTTTCCTAAATTCTCACCAAGGCACTATATCCGATGAATTTCTTACAGAATCTTTTAATTTAATTGGACAAAATCTACTCGCTTGTGCCTATACATGCACCATCGTAAAATTTACCTATGTGGTGTCAAGTTTCATGCAAAGCATCCCAGCGTTGTGGTCCTTCTCGAGTCACTCTTTTACTCAGTTGTGTATATGGCTTATATGGTTTGAACAGTCAATCTACTCTCTTGTGAATATCATCATGAAAGCTTCTCACTGCCTAGTAACATAAGAGCATACCATAACACCTCACATGAGTGCACGTCAATCGAAATGGTCACAGTGTGCATAAAGTCTCTCTGAAAATTGGGATCCTCACATCCCCGTCATAGGAAAATGTTGTGTTGCCATAACTTTTGTGTCCACTTGGGACACCCCGCAGTAAGTATCTCACTTTGTCCTAATATTGTGGTTGCACGTGGCATGGTCGTATATTGCAGTTGAGAGTTAATATAGCAGAAGCATGTCCAGCTCATAACAAATGTTTATTTTCTCTTTACACCTTCATAGCATATGTTCATTATGTTCTTTAGTTAGTGAATCCATTCTGCCAGTTTCCCCACACTCGTTCGAAAACCATGAGAGAACATATCCTTCTATGAGTCATTGTAACACTTCCTTTCTCGTAAGGACCCCTACTAGGCTCTCTGTCTAGACCAAGCACACCTTCGGTGGTTATTATAGCACAACGTCCATTTCTCTTGTTTTTCTGTATTTCATTAGCATCTGGGTAGTTCTCAAGTCAAAATCCATGAAGAATTCATTATGAACATCTGCAAACCCTCCATGATTATTCTATACTATCTCATTGGGTTCCCATACCACTTCAAGTTCATCAAGGGTTGATAGCATGTCGCAATTACTGAAATTGGATGATCTCTTTTCGATAATGGATTATCTACACTTGTGCTAGTCCAACGATCTGCTTATCAGTCTAACTCTCACCTTTAAGTTTTGGGTTGACAAAGGAGAAATACACCTAGTAACACATTTATATGTCAAAGCCTTTCTCTCCGTTAAATCTTATAGCATCTCCCAATGTGGTTTGCAATAGCTGGTTATGTAGAAGTGTGTTGTAGTGCTTCATTATGAAGTAGAGTTGCTAAACATAATTGGATTTTAGAATTCTAGAGCTATATATCACGTGACTTCATACAGAGATCTTCTTTCAAAAAAAAATGGGGGTAACATCTCGTAATCGCTTTATATTACCACCCTTCCTAGTGGATACAATGTAAAGGTTACTTCCATAAGGCTCTTTGACTTCTTTTCATTCGTTTTGCATGATGTGTTGTCTACCCGTAATCTTCAATGCGATATTATCTCAATGTCTTGACTAGTCATCCAACTATACGATCCAATTAAATTCACCTCATTTTTATACTCTCCAAGTACCCTTTTCTAAAAGGACACTGAAAGTGGGTAAATCCCCCTTTACTATGGACTTCTAATATCTTCGACTTAGTTTAAGTTTGTTGGTTCCAAATGGTGCTCATTAGTTTTGCTACACTACTATCTATTTCATTTGATAACTCTCATTGTAGAAAATTCATTTACGTCTCATGGCATCAAAGGGGAAGTCTCGTAGCATTAAGGAAGGGGACATATTCCTTTTGTTAGAATAAATAAATATTGCTGGTATTCTTTGAAGATGTTCTTCTAACAACCACTTAGCCGCTCTGCTTATCCATGTGACTAGATAACCCAGGTTACTTCTCCTCGATAAATGCATTAAGACGTCTCATTCTTTCGAACTTATCCGTGTGAGCACTTTGAGGTCTTGTTTTATACCAACTCGTGATGGTTTTAAGTACTTTCTCGTCATTGTTAATGATTTTCTAGGACCACGAGGGCATATCTATTGGGTTTCAAACAGTAATGATTTTTCCTCAAGGCTCAAGATTTAATTGCCATGATTTCAAACCAAAGTGTATGTCCTTTTTCCAAAGTCTTAAATGGGTCGGATTGGATGGGTTACGTGGCTTTATTCTCACTCGGCTTCTAGAATAATTGACTATATCATTGTCATGAGAGGGGAGTTTTGCTACCCTTGGTATTACACCTCCTTGGGTGAATAGGAGTGTCATTTGTCTTTCTCTCCGGAGCATCATGTTAACCATTAGAATGCCTCTAACCAGTACATGATTTCATCCCAACATTTAGATGTCCAAGCTATGTGGTTTTACTCGTGAAAGGGGTGAGATTAGATGCCTTCGGATTTTTGCACATATCACGAGCATACTGATTTGGAAGACAAGTTGTCATACCTTTAGTTCTCTCATATAGGGTCAATTGTCAGGGAGGGTTAAGCTGTTTGAGTTATGATAATCTCATAAGTGTTTTAACTTCATTTTCATCCTCATGGGCTTACAGCATAGATTCCTTTTGTCAGCTAACGTCAGGAGTGTAATTCCACTTCATGTATTTTGAATCCCATATCGCATTCAAGGTACCAGAGCATGAATTGATTTTTCCTTCACCCTAGGAAACGACTGGGTCATGTACTTGAATGTTCCTCCTTAATGATTCCTATTGCCAATGTACTACTTACCCCTATGCCTCATTGTGTAATAATTGACGTCGTCACAGTGATTAACCATGTCAGCATTGTTAGTTGTAACTTTCGTGTCCCTTAGCATATAACCTCAGAAAGTACTCTACTCAGCGCATTAATGGATTCCTGAATAACTCCAGCCTGATCTTGAACTCTGTTGTTCCTCATTGTATTAGATCCATTGGGTATTGTAAGTTCAGACGAGTCAAAGATGAAGCTTCACAGTGTGATCACATATATATTTGATAGGTAATTTTATGGTCAGTGTATGATACCACATCTTAGAGTAATTGTTGAAGGTCATCAAGGGTTTAGTGTGAGTATTCGCCTAGAGATTTAGAGTTTGGAGGGTGAGCAGGCTATTCTCAATATTTTCCCCTGAAGATGTTATGTGGGTTGGTAATAAAGGTTGCATAAGTGTATTCCACATTAGGCCGCACTTGGAGTATGAAGTGTCCCCATAGTTGTTCGCCATATATTTTGTGGATTCACATGTCTATGTCTAAGAAAGTAGGCGGAGATCAATTGTGTATCATTCTGGTGGAAATTATTGAAGGTGAAGTTAGTGGATAGTTAGCTTATGTGAGATATCTACTTGTTATCCTTGTAAAGTAAGTTTAGGGGTCGAAATTGCTCCCGTGAGTGTGTTCTAGCGAAGTCTGTAGATATAAGAGGCCATTGAAGGCCGAGAGTGTTGTGGAAATAAAATATTTTCTCTTGATTGCATAGCAGTTGGTTTTGATTTGAAAGGTACCTTCTAGGCGATATGATCTAAAAATGAGCAGTCCATGCCCAGGTATCATCGTGATAAAGTAGTGTTTGTAATACTGAGGTTCTGTCATTGATATATAAATATTGTGGTGCTTTATCAAGTTGAGGAAGCCACATGGGAAGTGGAATATGAAATGAAAGAAAAATATCCCCATCTGTTTGACCAAGTCTAGTAGTAATCGTGCGAACTCTTATCTCTAAGAAAACTAATGTTGCATTCCATTTGGTGCAAAGACACCCCATATCTCCCCTAAATGCTTTACTATTGTAACTCCTCAAGTTGTTCAAGAATTGTATGTGTTATGATTATTTGGGTCATGTGCGAACCCTTTTTGGTAAATGAATGTTTCGTAAGAACTCTTGTGATAAGTGAATGATTAATCGAAATGCGTATAGTGTATTGGTTGAACTGTATGGGACTCATTGAAGTGACCAAACTATGTGCAAAAATGTGGCAAGTGATTGAATATGTGCAAGTGTAGAGAAAATGAATTGTATACCAAATTGTAGGGATAATAGGAGTTGTGTAATGGTTCTTGGAAATATGTTTCGGGGGCTCTCTGACAGGTAGAAATGTCCAAATTACAAAGGAAACTCTGGCAAAATTTTTGAAAAATATGGGAGTTAGTAGAAAATTTGGAAACTTGCATATCACGTTTTTCAAACCAACTAATTTTCAAAAACCCTCATTCGATGACGAATGATTTTAAGTGGGGGAGGATGTAAGGCCTCGTGAAATTTGTACTCAAGGCATAACACTTCGTCGAGTCAAAATTTCCGTATATGCGTTGAGAATATGTAATATTTTACTGATTTTGCACTTAAAAACCAAGAGTACAAGTTTTCCAGAAAACTGCCATTATGCGGTCCAGAATGCGGTCGCAGATCAGTTATGCGGATCGCATTTCTACCGCAGAGTGAAACGGAAGAATTTTCAAAGTTGATGTTGAAGATGCGGTCCATTATGCGATCGCATAACCAATATACGAACCGCATAATCGTCGCGTAAATTCCTCAAGGATTTGTGGAGGTCAGTTCTACGGTGCAAAATGCGACCGCATAACAGGAATGCGGACCGCATTCCTGTCGCAGACCCAAACAGACCCTTTAGAGTTTTGGGGCACTTCTGCAGTCCAATTTGCGGACCGCATTTCGATTCTGCGATCGCAGAATGTGACGGCAGATCTTGCTCGGGCTTCTATTTTTCTAAATTTTGAAACCTGACCCCTTTGTAATAAAACATCCCAACCCCTCAATTTCCATCAATTTGGTTCTTCAAAACTATCCAGGATGGGAAAATTCAAAGTAATTGTTCTCATCCCCATCCTTACAGGTAAAATCCCTAACCTTTTTCCTTGATTTTCAGGTTTCAACTAGGGGGGGGGGGGGAGTCTCATGCATTAATTCTTGAAACTTATGGTTGAAATTGTGCATGCATGTCTATTAAAACCTCAAATCTAGTAGGAGTAATTGGGTGGGAGCAAAGACTTGTGCAAATAAGGGGTTAATAACCTAAATATGTTCGGGTAGTGATTTTGAACCTTGAATTCTAAGTTATGTGTATTAATTTGTGCACTATATTGACGCTGCTAGATTATTTGGTGAATTGGGAGTAGAAATTAAAAAGGAATTCAGCTCCAGGTATGTATGGCTAACTTTGACCTTTGTAAAATCACGTTGTTTGGTGTACAAATATTTGGCATGTGACATCTACGTGGATTACTTGTGAAACTAAATTCTTGTGACCGGTATGTGTTTACTTATGCGGGATATTTTTGAATTCATGTGATCAATGTGCTTTGAACGTTGTTGGTTAAGTCTTCCGATATGATAGTGCAAGTAAATGGCAACAAACCAAATGTATGTGTGTGAATGTGGTTGTGTGGTAAGAGCTGTGTAACAAATGATGGAAAGGAATCGTAATTGATGCAATAGAAGTAACTGTGGTGATATCATATGTGGCCCTTCGTGGGCAATTATCGTTGTGACTTAAATTGTACATTGGGCTGTTGAATAAGATGGAAATGGCATTGATGGTTATGGAAATCCTTTGTGAATTGTGCTGCTATTCCTTGAGAGTTGTTGTTGCTGTTCTTGAGAATTGTTGTTGTCGTCCTTGTGAATTGTTGTTATTGTTGTGTTGCTTGTGAATTGTGATTGTTCGGTGGGATCGGGTTGCGCGCCGCAACACGAAGTAATAAGGTGTGGGTTGTGGTGATAAGGGTGGACGAGGTAATAAGGGTGGAAAGTGATCGAAATCACTATTGAAATGAAAATATGAGAAAGTTGTGAAATCATTATTGTGAAAATGTTTAAAGGGGAAATGGAGAGATTGTAAACTCTTTTGGCTCGGTTGTTTCCTTTCATGTGTACTTGATTGTTGATTCTATTACTACTTGTTACTTGTGTATGGTTTAAGTTTACTTAGGGCAAAGTTTGTTCATACATACCAGTACAATTCAAATGTACTGACGTCCCTTTTGCCGGGGGCGCTACATTCGTGTTATGATTGTAGGTGGATCCATAGAAGGTACTCTAGTCCACCGACCATAGCTCCCTTTTCACTTTCCGTCAGCTGTATTGGTGAGCCCTTTCCTCTCGGGGCCCTGCGTGGCTCATGATGCTTTTATTCCGGAGTTATGTTTTGGGTAATTGTGTAAGGTATAGCCGGAGCCTTGTTACCGGCAAGTATTGTATTATCCTTTGTATTCTTAGAGGCTCCGTAGACAGTAAATGTGGGTTACGAACTTATGTAAACATGTATTTTGTATGTTGGGCGATGTAAGTTGTAAACCTCATTAAGTAGCCATGTATGTTATGTAAGTTTTGGGAAAAGGTGTTTTAATTATAAATGGCTAATTCCTTGATTAATGAGCAATGAAAATACGGGGTAACACGTGGGATAGGAAAGGCACCCAGGTCCGCTTGACTGGGGCTACCCGGTCGGGCGCCGGTCATGTCCCTCGGTTTGGGGTGTGACAATCAGTCACTTCAAGTCAAGTTCAAGTGAAATAGAATATAATGTCTTTTGGAAATTTCAAGACAGTGATATATGGTTGCTAAGTGCAACAGTAATGAAATCAAATACATCCTCCCAGAGCAATAGTCACTTGGCACTCAGTAGGTAGCTGCGCTCAATGAGGGTGTGTACATACTCCGGAGGGGCTCCTTCAGGCCAAGTGCTAAAATCCGCACGGACAACTCACGTGCTGAACGGACAAATCACGTGCTATAGTATCAATATCTGGATCCGCACGGACAAGTCATGTGCTGCACGAACAACTCACGTGCTATTAGATCAATATCTTATCAGGCCCTTGGTTTGACTCAGTCATCAATCTCACTAGTCTTTTGGGCTCTCATAAATTATGTACTTCACACCAAATAGCAATGATATGATGTATCAACAAGGAATAATAGAGACCAATATATGATATGCAAGTAAAATTGAGGTTGAGTACAACAACAATTAGCAGATAATTCAACATGTAACACGACCTCTGTGGGTCCCTATAGTACCAACACATAACCTAAACATGATTTCTAACATGATTTACAGTCAAATTTCTATAACACTTGGAAGCATATGGTTAACAACTGATTGTACAACTACATAATTACATGGGTTGAACCAAGTCACAATTCCTACGATGTACGCCCACACGCCCGTCACCTACCATGTGCATCACCTAAAAACCCATCCACATAACACATAATACGAGCTTT
The DNA here is from genome assembly GCF_001879085.1 of Nicotiana attenuata. Taxonomy (NCBI): domain Eukaryota; kingdom Viridiplantae; phylum Streptophyta; class Magnoliopsida; order Solanales; family Solanaceae; genus Nicotiana; species Nicotiana attenuata. The sequence continues at coordinate 55,044 of NW_017674251.1, read as the reverse complement.
CATACCCTCAAAGCCAAATTTGTAACTATTACTTACCTCAATCCGAGAAAATGTCTACAGTAACACACCTTTGCCTCGCCAATCGGCCTCTAACTGTCCCAAATCTAGCCACAAACAGCTCGATACAATCTATACGGGCTAAAAGAATCAGTCCCACAAGAAAATATGAAGCTATTAATCAAAACTCAAAATTGACTGAGAGCCGCCCTCGTCCCATGTCTTGAAATCAGACAAAAGTAACAAAACCCGAGAGCCCACTATACCACGAGTCCAACCGTACCAGATTCATCAAAATCCGACACAAAATCTTCACCCGAATCCCCAAACAAACTCTCCAAATCCCTAGCCTCAAACCCCCAATTTTCACCTCAAATACACACCAACTAGGTGGGAAAATCAATGGGGAGACAAGATTATTGATCACAAACGAGCACATGGGACTTACCTCAACAATCCCCTCAAAAATCCTCTCATGAATCGCCAAAACCTGAGCTCAAAATGTTAAAATGAAGCCAAAATCGCGAACCCTCGTATTTAAGTGTTCTGTCCAGCACTTCCGCTTATGCGGAAACATAACCGCTTCTACTGTATCTCAGAAGTGACCACTGAACCGCATCTGCGGCTCCTTCTGCTCTAGCGTCCCCTGACTTTACTCTTGCGGACTCGCTTCTACGAGCATCCAGTCCGCTACCCAATTCCGCTTCTGCGGTCCCCTTCCGCATCTGCGGTCACGTAGGCGCGGAAATTCCCTCGCACATGCGGCCACTTGCACAATCCCCTCCAAACTCGCATCAGCATAACGCAACCCGCATCTACGAGCTGGCACCTGCAACCAAAACTCTACGCAGGTGCGGTTACACCAGTATAGTTTAAATTCAGAAATCCCTCAACGTAAAATTTTGATCTGTTAACCATCCCGAATCAACCTGAGGCCCCCGAGAGCTTGACCAAATGTACCAACAAGTCATAAAACCTCATGCGAACTTAGTCGAGAATACCACCCCAATTCAAAGCCTATTGAAACTAAGGAATTCTAACTTCCACAAACGACGCCGAAACCTATCAAATCGCGTCCGATTGACACCAAATTTTGTAGACCTATCACAAATGACACCACGGTCCTACTCCAACTTCCAAAATTGGAATCCGATCTCAGTATCAAATAAACCACTCCCGGTCAAACTTTTCCAAAAATCTAACATTCGCTATTTCAAGCCTAATTCCACATTACACCTCCAAATCACAACCCGGACACGCTCTTAACTCCAAAATCACCCAACGGAGCTAACAAAACTATCAAAACTCTATTCCAGAATCATTTACACATAAGTCAACATCCGATCAACCATTTCAACTTAAGCTTTCAACCTTGAATCGACTACTCCGACAAGTCACTTAACAACTCTAAATTACAAAATGAGCAGTAAATGAGGGAATGTGGCTACAGTTCTCGAAATGACCAGCCGGATTGTTACAAACTCTCACTTGAAAGAAAAGCTGAAAACAATTTTCTGGACAAAAGAATATAATTCTAGATCTAAACAACAAAAACTTTCAAAAGCAAAAACAAAACTACCAAAAAACTAAAGGGCTCAAAGCTGCTTCTGATTTCTAGTCAACTGCTGCATATTTCTTGATTTCCTAAGGCGAACGAGTTGAAATTTGCTATTGCTGATAGCTGAAACATTGTTGAGCTTTATTCAGTTCTGCTTTTGGCTTTTGTTTTGTTTTCTTCGAGTGCTTTCTAGCCTTTACCTGGTAATTTCAAACACTCATGTATATCTTCCATTGAAAGACATGCTTCTGATTTATATGAAATTTGGATTGATCTGTTGAATTCTCGTGTTAGCATAACAACATGAACTGATCTGCATCTATTGCTTGAGAAATAGACATAAAAGTGGAATGTGAAACTATGTGTTCTCTCTATTAATATATGTTACTAATTGTCTTATCTCATGATTTGATTATACATGAATTCTAGACTCGACACATTTATAATATTTTGTTTAAGTGATTTTATGTGGAAGTTCATAATGAGAAAAGACAATTGTTGCAACAAATATAGTGGTTGTTAATGGATCATACAATTAATTGGTCTAATTCGTAGACCTTAAAGCCAACATATTTTCTCAAAAGTGTTTGGAGCCACTGAAAATCGTTTCGCTCAAATAGAAGTATGAATTTTCATGTAGGGACTGTAATATGATTTTATGACATGAGTGTATTGTATTATGTAACGTAGTTAAAGTAGATGATGAAACCTGCTCAATTCAGGATGTGAATACAAGCATAAATGTAAGTATGGTTATTGTAGTTTATTTTAGTACGTTTGGCATTAGCGCTAATTTCTTTCAATTAAAATAATAGTTGTTTAAAACTAGTGGCTACAACTGTAATAAGAGTAAGATTTCAACTATGTTAGGGCCCAATTGTGGTCCTGCGTTTAAGAGATCTGGAGCCTAAACGGTGTTTTTAATAATTCACTGGCGCAACGGCTGAGTGAGCCTGTCATGCCCCAAAATCCGAGGAGCGCGACCGACGCTCAACCGAGTAAACCCGACTGAGCAAGCCTGTTAGGTTTCATGCTACCCAATTTCGTCTTTGAATAAAGAGGAAATGTACATCATTAATCAAATTATATAAATATGTCATTAACGATTTCCATTTCATTTCCATTAGCAACTTCGTTCATAATTTTGAAGATATACAAGTTTTATACATCTTTGAAAAACATCAATATTTCTTTTTAATTTCAATACCCGACACTACCCACAACCTGTCTACAGAGCCTCTAAATACAGCTGAAGAGTAATATGAAAATGACGGCAACAAGGCTCCGGCTATACCTCAAAATACAAAGTACATGATAAACAACGCTACAGGGCCCCGAAATGAAGTGGGGCTCACCAAGTCAGCTAAAAGGAAGATGCGTCACTAGCTGTGACCAACACTGCCTACTATGGAACCACCTACATCCATTTAAGACGTAGAGCCCCCGGCAAAAGGGGCGTTAGTGCCGTCGAATAGCACTAGTTTGTATAACTAAACACCATCTCATTAGAAATAACAATGATACAAGAACAAGAAATCATAAACACCATCTCAATAGAAAGAACTGTCCTACAAGAACAAAGAAATCATAAACATCATCTCAATAGAAAGAAATGTCATGCAAGAAAAAGAAATCACAAATATCAATCAAATGCTTTAAATAATCACCACATCATCAATCGAAGGATCATATAACTTTCACATAATTCCCATACCTCTAGGTTGCGGCTTTTAATACTTTTCATCACCATTCACAATGCCACCGCTTTATTGTGCGGAGTCCGATCACGGCCCGGTCAGCTAGGCCGTCTCATTTGAGACGTATACCTCAATCACAATTTCATTGTCACTTTCCGATTTCAATATCAACACAATAACACCATGTATGTAGCATGGCATCCGATCACGGACCCTTTGAGCTTATCTAAGAATTTAAAAACCAAGAATCAAAGTTTTCCAGAAAAGTACAAATAGCGGTCTAGAATGCGGTCGCATACCAGGTATGCGGACCGCATTTCTGCCGCAGAGTGAGTCAGTGTGTTAGCTAATTTGAGGTAGAAAATGCGGTCCATTATGCGATCGCATAACCAATATGCGGACCGCATAGTCGACGCTTAATTCCCTTGGGATTTTGTGAAGGTCAATTCTGCGGTGCATAATGCGACCGCAGAATGGGTATGCGGACCGCATTTCCATCGCATACCCAAGCAGAATGTTCAGGCTTTGGGAGCCTTTTTGCGGTCCAAAATGTGGCCCGCATTTCCACTTTGCGATTGCAGATCCGACTTGGGGCTCCAATTTTCTAATTTTTAACCTGACGCCCCTAACGTTATATTGGGTATTATAGCTCGTTTTGAGCATTTTCTGGACATTTCTAGAGTGAGGGAGAGGGGTCTAAGTGTGAGGAAGTTCTCCCCACCAAATTACACCATAGAATCTTGCTAAATCCTTGAAGCTAATCAAGTGAAGGCTCCTAAATCTTCATCCTAAGAGGTAAGGCTCCATCACCTCAGCTCATATTTGTATACTTAGCTATATGGGGTCCTTAGGGAAGTAATTCATGGGTATAAAAAAGAATCTCTTGCATGCATACCACAACATAGGACATTGGAAAGTAGTAAACTAAAAAGATGGCAATTGGGGGTATAGAATGATAGAAATTCCTCTCAAAGGGGGCCTAAGATCCCAATGCACCTCAAGTGTTCGATATTATGCTTGGACCAAGCTAGAATCTCAACCTCATCTCTAATTTCCGGTTTAATTTGTAATTCTTGCATCATAGATCGAAGTGATAAGAATTCCGGAATTTGTAAAGAGTAAGGAAGCTATATTGAGGTATGTATGGCTGAAACACTCCTTTTATTAGAAATTGAGCTCCGTTGGCGTTTACGAAGGTGTGGTAAGATTTGAATTGGTTGGTGTACAGATTATTGTTTCACATTGATCGATTTGAAATTTATATACACATATACATGAAAGATGTGCCCCAAACGTGAGTAATGTATTGTTCTTGATAATTAATGAAGTATGACGTGTACAATCATGTGTTGAAATGCGTGGGCTATAAGCCAAAGATCAAAACTCAGAATTTTCATGCTAACTATGTGAACACATACATATGCTTGCAACTTGAATTACTTTCGATGTGCCTATGATCATAACGTGCAAGGTGAATATTGAAAAGGAAATTGATGAGATAAGTGTGGCCCAAAGTGCCCATGAATTGAATTGATACATGAAAGATAATTGATTCAAGTGAGATCATTAATGAGAAAAACGGAAAAACCACGCCTGGGCAAGGCGGCCTAGCCGATCAGGCCGTGATCGGACACCATACTGCACACATGGTGGTGATGTGTTGATATCGAACTCCGGATAAGGGAAACGAAATAGTGATTGAGATATATGCCTCCAATGAGGCAACCTAGCTGGTCGGGTCGTGATCGGACTCCACTCAGGATAGCGGTGGTATCGAGAACAGTGATGAACGTGTGAAAGAAATGCCCCAAACTAAGTAATGGATATTATGTGAATGATTCTATGACTTGCATATTTGATTCACCTATGTGGTTTACTTGTCATTGCTAGGTAGTTCTTTCTAGTAAAATGGTGTTTAGTTATACATACTAGTACTATTCCATGGTACTAACGTCCCTTTTGTCGGGGGTGCTACATTTTTCTATGAATGTTAGGTGGCTCCGTAGCGGATAGTGCCGATCGTGTGTAGCGGAGCATTATCCTTCTCAAAGATCTTGGTGAGCCCCTTTCTCCTTCAAGGGGATACATTGTACACCTCTTGCCTTTTTGGACTTTCACTTTTGAGGTATAGCCGGGGCCTTGTTGCCGGCGCTATCATATTTATCTTTTGTATCCTTAGAGGCTCCGTAGACATATATGTGGGTCAGATGTGCGTGTCGGATGGGTGTGCGAGCTATGTTGTAATTCTATACTTATGTTGCCTATGAATTGTAACTCTATGGGAACTTGGGAAAACTAACTTTTCTATAATTTAATGATATGATCTAAAAATGTCGAATATATTATCTTCCTTTGTTGAATAAATGAAAGCATTGTCCCCTTATGCGTATTGAGTTGGGTAGGTAGTGTTTGGTAAGGCTTGCTCAGTTGGGATTACTCGATTGAGTGCCGGTCGCGCCTCCCGAGGTTGGGGCGTGACAAACTTGGTATTAGAGCCTAAGGTTTTAAAGTGTCCTAGGATGTCTCGAAGCCGTGTCTGGTAGAGTCCTTCTTATCGGTGTGTAGTCGACCACATCTATAAGTTGGAGGCTACTTGGGCATTTAGGAATAACACCCTTCTTGATATTCTGTATTGTGTGGTGAAACTGTTTCATTCCTAACCAATGCATTGTTCTATCTTTCATTAAATGGCACCTATGAAGAAAGCGAGAATTGGCCAAGGAGCCAATGCCACCCCAGGGGTGGTTGATGACTCATTGGTTGATGTTGCGGGTGAGGGTAGTCGCCCTGCTATTACTCTATCGGGTCCTTCTATTCCAGAGCAGACTACCCCAGCTCCTACACCTACGGAGGGCACCACTATCCCTCCCGTTAATACTCTTGTTCCGCCTCCAGCCCCGGCTTCCGGTTCTGGTATTTCTGATGGGGATCTTAGGGGAGCTATTCAGATGTTGACCCAGCTACTGGCCTCTCAGGCCCAGAGGTCAGGTATTGCACCCAGTCCATCGTCTAGCCAGCAGGGGGATTCCAATAGTTGCAGGGTGAACAGATTTCATCAGTTGGACCCTCCAGTATTTTCGGGTGCCAATCCAGAAGAAGACCCCTAGGATTTCATTGATGAGATGCACAAGACCCTCAGGGTGATGCGTGCAACTGAGACAGAGGGAGTAGAGTTGGCTGCCTACCGTCTGAAAGGGGTGGCCTATGCATGGTTTGAGTTATGGGAGGATTCCCGCGAGGAAGGGAGCCCTCCGGCCATGTGGAGTGAGTTCGCAGATGCCTTCGTAGATCACTCCTGCCTGCTGAGACAAGGGCAGCCCATGCAGCAGAGTTCGAGAATTTAAAGCAAGGTCACAAGAGTGTGTGGGAGTACCACATGGAGTTTGCTCGCTTGTCCAAGTATGCCCTTCATATGTTGCCCATAATGGAGGCCAGAGTGCACCGATTCGTTCAGGGCCTTAATTCTTTAACCATTAATGAGGCTTCTACGACTGCATTGAATTCTGATATGAACTACGGGAAGATGGTCGAATTTGCTCAGGCCACAGAGAGTCGTAAATTGAAGAACATAATGGAGAGAGAGGGTAACTCATAAACAAGCAGTTACACCAATTATTCTTGAATTACTCTTTTCCAATCACGACAATATACAATTTCAACATCGGAGCGTGTAACAACTCGGATCACATTAGATATACTAATAAGGCAAAATATTATCTCGAACAGCCACTTATGGGCATAAATTGTGTACAAAGCCTTTAGGACACTTTATTATTGAAGTCATTTATGGAAAGTAGAGTCAAGGCTCATGTCATAGGCGTCACCAGGCACAATTATAACTCAAGTTCTCGGCACGTTGGCCACACTCTATTTACCAAATTCATTTGATTTATTTCAAATATCTTTATAGATAGAGAATTTCACATAGTTTGGCATAACAATCTCAATTTATACTTGACTTGAAATCTAGGCATTTTAGCACATAGTTCACATTCTTCACATATCCTCAAATTACCCAAAATAGCATATTGAACACATTGAGATACACGTATACATAATTGCAACATCAATTCATGTAAAATAACAATCAATACATCAATCCAATTTTAGCCTTACAGCATTTGCACAAACACCAACGGATCTCAATTTCTAAAAAGAGGGGTTTTTTGCCATACATACCTCAAAGAGCTTTTCCTTATGTTTCTACAATCCACCAACACCTCTACCAGTCACAATTCGGATGGAGGACAATCAAGTGGTTATCTTCCTTGATTCTTGATAACTTGAGCAAGATTTGGGTGATTATAAGCTAGGCTCCTTATTCATCTCTCTATATTCTCTAAACTCTCTCTAAATCAGAAGAAAAATGACCCCAAATAAAGCCCCAAAGCCTATATATTAAAATGGGGTCGGGTTATAAAAATAGGAAAAATAAGCCTCCGAAATCGGGTCTGCGGTCGCACATTGGACCGCAAAACAGGAATGTGGGTCACAAAATGCATCGCGGAAATGGTGCCCCAAATTGGGCTACACTGGTCCAGTTTGCGACCAGATTTGCGGTTACAGATAAATTATGCAGACCGCATAATGGTTTTGCGATAGCAGAACTAACACAGAATCGTATTTTTCCAGCCTTTGGTAATTTGATCATAACTCTGTGTAGGAATGTCCAAATGACGAGCGATTTGAAGTGTTGAAAACTAGACTCAAAGGCCTTTCATATGATAGGTTGTTCATCACATGAAATATTATATATATCTAGATATGCTCATTCAAAGTGTGAACTTGTGCAAACTCATTTGGAATTTTAGCCCATTATCAAATTTTCTAACTTGACATAGACTTAGGCCTACCATTAGACCCCGCATTACTTATTATAAGACTTATACACTTATTTACCGAATCCAATTGATGCCCATCATATTAATAGCACATATAATATTTTAATTAGCCTACATGGCACAACGAAATCCTAAATTACTTGGCAAAATTTTCCGGGGCCTTTCAGAGCCTACCACTTCCCAAAGGTTTTGATGCGCTGGGCCACATCTTATGCCCGATTATGACTCACTTGGACCTGTTTGAGGTTCTATTGTGAGCTTCTAATTAAACTCAAGTTGGTTCTACCCTTTTAAAATTAATGATGTGTTATTATTAAAGAAGGTGTGACGAAATAGTTTAGGCTGCTGTTCATTACTTCTCTCATTTTTCACATCATAATTGTTTTATGTATTTATTCTAATTAGCTATTTGTCTTATTGAGCAACGTCATTTACTGTACAGATGATGTGACAGTAGAAAAAGAAAGTTCAAAAGAATGCATGTCAATACTCATTTATAGGAGTGGAAACGTCAGTGGAGATTTAAGTGTATAGTTGGGGTCTAAAATCACAATGATCTTCAGAATCTACATATTATCTTGATGGAGCAATTTCCAAAATTGTGGGCCTTTACATGTAATCCCAAATGTTTAGGAAGTTTAAGCACTCATGAATACCATAGTTTGCTTTACGTCACATAATTATAATTTCCAAAATGAATCAAGGTACGCATTCGCGCGACTTTGGCCAAACAATCTTAAAAAGAATAAAGTGTTATAAATTGTGTACACATACATGACCTGACTTTTGGCACTATAAACCAAACAGATTCACACACATGTTATTCGTTTCAAAAGATAATTCCATAGTCTAATAATTAAGTAACTAAAAACGATAAACGGTAAAAACATACATAGGTCTTAAAACACGTAATAATCTATTAATTAAGCCAAATTATGATTGTAAAACAACTATGCTAAAATTACGGAATTCAAGTGTGCCTAACACCTTCTCCCGGGTTAACATAATTCCTTACCCGATCTTCTGGATTTCGCAGACTTCAACATAGTAAAATTTCCCTTGGTTTGGGATTTTTAAATAAATGGTGACTTGGAACACAGCGATTAAATAATTTCGAGTGGCGAATCTAAAAAATAAAAATAATAATCCCTTTTCAAATAATGTCACTTAAATTTTAAAAAACCCCTTTCTTTTCTTTTTCCCATTAAATGGAGGTGTGACAACTCATACAACATATCAACCTAGAGCTCTGATACGACCTAAAATCCAACTAGTCGTGATGACACCTAACCCTACCCACTAAGTAAGACAATTAGCAATAAATCACAATATAATGACAATGGTGAGAGTCAAAAATGAAATAACTTAATTTTATACAACTCCCCAATGATTAGTAGTAATAAGATGAGCTTCTAAGAAATAACATTTACAAAGCTGAAATGAAATAAATATATCATATGTTCGAAACGTACATAAAAAAATTTATAAATCAAACGCTACCAAAACAAGATGCAGCTATAAGTAGAACGTAGGTACATCATTAATGCCAGTTCCCGCCATACCCAACAACATCAGCTCCAAAATCTGCACGCAAGGTACAGAAGAGTAGTATGAGTACAACCGACCCTGTGTCCTCTATAAGTAACAAACCTAAACGTAGGTTGAAAGTAGTGACGAACTTGGACAACAGTGGAGTCTAACACTAATAGCCAAGAACAACTAGTAACAATATAATAAAAGTAGTACAAGTAATTACTCAATAAATATTATGCTGAGTTGTCGAAAGTTACGGAAAATAGGCATGGTTTGAGGTATAACGGTAAAATCCAAATCTTTCACCGAAATCATAAAAATATGAGTATATACGAAAATAATGATTTTCCCAAGAACATTCAACGACAGATAATATGTTTCATTATCAGATAGCACGAAGAAAGTACATATTGTCACACCTCCTTTTTCACTACTACACCCCTCGAAGGGTATAATAAAAGGGAGTTTTTCCAATTAAAGGACAATCGAAACGGGATTCGTTTATTAAGAGATTCAGAGTCGCCACTGGGCGATTTATGGTGTCCCAAGTCACCGGTTTGAATCCCGAATGGAGGAAGGGTTTGACTCTGTTTAACAGTCGCGAAACAGAAATCCGGGTAAGGAATTATGTTAACCCGGGAGAAGGGGTTAGGCACTCCCGAGTTCCTTGGTTCTAGCACGGTCCCTCAACTGCTATAATTGGCATGATTATCTGATTTTAGTAACGATTTAAACCTATGTGCATTTTACTTTTAACCGCATTTACTCATTTTTTTTAAAAGAAGATTTAACGTCGTCTAAAATATGTCTTTGGATCGCGCCACATGAAATGAACTCACAATCCGAAACACATTTTATTCAATGTTTTAAGATTTGGATTTGAGTTACATGAAATGCACACCCTAGTTTAGGAAAGTAATATTATTAAAATAACGCGCCTAAAGCAACTACGCGTTGTTAATTTTGCGAGGGCCATGGAAATTTGCTAAATGGCACGCCTCGAATTCTAAGGATTTATACAAGATTAATTAAGTGAGGGCCATAGATTATAGATAATTAAATGAGTGGACCATAATGTACGAACTAATGGCTCATCGAAGCTATTAAATAATCACATAGAACCAAAGGCTTAAAACTATAAAATCACTCTTTCTCCAAATCTTTCAATCACTGATTTCTATATTTGCACACTGGAATTAAAAGCTCACTATTACAGTGACGAAAACTAACCACATAAACACTACAACAATTACGTCAGACATATGACTCAATTGAATCAACTTAAGATTAATAAAAGTGTATCTAATCATATTAGCAAAGGCATGAAGGAAGTAAAATAGAGATAGTAATCTCAAAGAAACAGACAACCCTATTAAGACGACGGACTGAAGGAAAACCAATACAGAGTAGCAAAAATTAATCCATATCTTTCACCAAACTGGTAAAATGAATATGAGATAAAATAAACACAAGGAAAAGACCTGTAGTATTGCAAAGCAAAGTATTTATTTGATATGATGATAACAGTCATCCTTCAACTCAGAGCAACTCGTTAGAACTAGAACTAAACATCATCGACCTCATCAACAGAATCTCGGACGACGACCACCTCAACGACGGCTTGTATTTTCGAAAGACCTTGGGCTGTTCCATGGTGTTAAAGGGTTATTTTGGAGCTGGTTTCAGGGACAGATTTGAGGGTGTTTCTGAAGCTGTTCGCATCTGCTTTGTTGCTGCACTTTTGGGTGGTTCACGGGGCTGGTTTTCCGGCGGTTTTGAAGGTGGGCTCGCTGGTGGGGTTCAGGGGGGCTTTGGTGATGGGAGGTGGTTTTGTGGAGATGGTGCTCGGCAGGTTAGAGGCTGACGATGGAGGTGGTGAAATGCTAAAGAAGGTCACAATCCGATGGGGAGGGGGGGAAGTCGAAGAAGACGACGTGAAGGGGGAGGTGGGTCTCTATGTCGGCGGCTATCTTTCTTTTGTGTCTAGCTCCCTTTTTACTAATTTTGAGCATTACTTTATAGGTAGAGTCTAGGTTTAGGTGTATTTTTGTGTATTTTGCCAATTAGTCCCTAGGTCTTTTTGTGTTATGTCCTTAGGGTCTTTTTTTATTTGTTTTTGTTCCAAAGAAGAGTCTAGAAGGGTCCCTTGGCTTAATGGACTAATACGAATTGATCCAGAATTGGGCTTTAAAACTCTTAAAATTGTGATCCAACACCTTAATTGACTCCTTTTAAAATAAGATAAAAATACTACACAATGCGAAATCTAACATAAACTATTATATTTTTTGTATTTTCAAGATTATGTAAAGATAAAAATAAGGTACTATTTTTGTTTAATTCTTATTTAAATTTATGAATGATACGTAAGCTAAAATATTTTTTGTAATTTTTCATTTTTATGATGAAAATAAAGGAAAGAAGTCAAAAATAGCTGAAATAGCTATATTAGGCCTACATTAAATATTTACATGCTAAAATATAAAAACTCTTGGGGAGGGTCAAAAATTACATGTCTACAGCTGCCCCTCTTTGACTGGAAACGCGAAGAGTTTAGAGACAAAGAACGACTAGACAGGTTTTTTTACCCGACCCTTATTTAGGAAGACTAAAACTAAAAGAATGGAGAGTGTGACCGAGCCCTGGTATCTGAGCTGCCTACATATCCTTGGCTATAAAGGAATCAGGCCACGTGTAGTTCAGAAGTGAGTGAGATGATGGAGTATCCCGAGGTGGAGAGCCAATCGAGGTGCCGTTCCGCCGAGGTTCCGGTCCGCGGTCCTGCTATTACATCAAAATCAAAAGAAATGAAAAGACTACTAAGCCTGTCAACTATGAGTTACAAGATTCCTATCTATAAGTCTTCAGAAGCTTGATCTCGAGTCTTGAATGTTTCTTCATGCATACTTTGGATTTGAACCTTGACCCTTCCTAGTTGCAGGTGCTAGTTCATTCTTCCTCACCTTTTTGGACCAAAACCCGGACACCACACCATGCTTGTGACTTCATTCATGTCTTAAGCAACCCACATCTTCCATCAACTTCTTTATTAGGATTAACTTCATGCCTTTCTTTTTTTTTTATTATAGATGTTGACTAACTTCTGTTGATCACCTAGGACTGTTAGAAACTTGAAATAGATGCCTCTATTCTCCAAGCGGACTCCTGACTGCTAAAACTTGAAATATATGCCTTTGTTCTCCAGGCGGGCTCCTGGCTGCTAAAAACATGAAATATATGACTCATATTCTCCAGGCGGGCTCCTGGCTGCTAAAAACTTGAAAAATATGCCTCTGTTCTCCAGGCGGGCTCCTGACTGCTAAAAATTTGAAATATATGCCTCCGTTCTCCAGGCGGGCTCCTGACTGCTAAAACTTGAAATATATGCCTCATATTCTCCAGGCGGGCTCCTGGCTGCTAAAAACATGAAATATATGCCTCTGTTCTCCAGGCGGGCTCCTGACTACTAAAAACTTGAAATATATGCCACTATTCTCCAGGCGGGATCCTGACTGCTAATACTTGAAATATATGTCTCTGTTCTCCAGATGAGCTCCTGACTGCTAAAACTTGAAGTATATGCCTCTATTCTCCAGGCGGGCTCCAGATTGCTAAAACTTGAAATAAATGTCTCTGTTCTCCAGGCGGGCTCCTGATTGCTAAAACATGAAATAAATGCCTCTATTCTGCCTCTATTCTCCAGGTGGGCTCCTGATTGCTAAATCTTGAAGTATATGCATCTGTTCTCCAGGCGGGCTCCTGATTGCTAAAACTTGAAATAAATGCCTCTGTTCTCCAGGCGGGCTCCTGATTGCTAAAACTTGAAATAAATGCCTCTGTTCTCCAGGCGGGCTCCTGATTGCTAAAACTTGAAATAAATGCCTCTGTTCTCCAGGCGGGCTCCTGATTGCTAAAACTTGAAATAGATGCCTCTGTTCTCCAGGCGGGCTCCTGATTGCTAAAACTTGAAATAGATGCCTCTGTTCTCCAGGCGGGCTCCTGATTGCTAAAACTTGAAATAGATGCCTCTGTTCTCCAGGCGGGCTCCTGATTGCTAAAACTTGAAATAAATGCCTCTGTTCTCCAGGCGGGCTCCTGATTGCTAAAACTTGAAATAGATGCCTCTGTTCTCCAGGCGGGCTCCTGATTGCTAAAACTTGAAATAGATGCCTCTGTTCTCTAGGCGGGCTCTTGATTGCTAAAACTTGAAATAGATGCCTCTGTTCTCCAGGCGAGCTCCTGATTGCTAATACTTGAAATATATGCCTATGTTCTCCAGGCGGGCTTCTGATTGCTAAAACATGAAATAAATGCCTCTCTCCACCGGGCGGGCTTCTGTTGCGAAAACTTGAAATAAATGCCTCTGTTCTCCAGACGGGCTCCTGATTGCTAAAACTTGAAAATAAATGCCTCTGTTCTCCAGGCGGGCTCCTGATTGCTAATACTTGAGATAAATGCCACCGTTCTCCAGGCGGGCTCCTGATTGCTAAAACTTGAAATAAATGCCTCCCTTCTCCAGGCGCTCCTGATTGCTAAAACTTGAAATAAATGACTATGTTCTCCAAGCGGGCTCCTGATTGCTAAAACTTCAAATAAATGCCTCTGTTCTCCAGGCGGGTTCCTGATTGCTAAAACTTGAAATTATGCCTTTGTTCTCCAGGCAGGCTTCTGATTGCTAAAACTTGAAATAGATGCCTCTGTTCTCCAGGCGGGCTCCTGATTGCTGAAACTTGAAATAAATGCCTTTGTTCTCCAGGTGGGCTCCTTATTGCTAAATTTGAAATAAATGCCTTTGTTCTCCAGGCAGGCTCCTGATTGTTAAGACTTGAATTAAATGCCTCTATTCTCGAGGCGTGCTCTTGATTGCTAAAACTTGATATAAATGCCTCTGTTCTCTAGGCGGGCTCCTGATTGCTAAAACTTGAAATAGATGCCTCTATTCTCCAGGCGGGCTCCTGATTGCTAAAAACTTGGAAATAATGCCTCTAGTTCTCCAGGCGGGCTCCTGATTGACTTAAAAACTTGAAAATAATCGCCTCTATTTCCAGGCGGGCTCCTGATTTGCTAAAAACTTGAAAATAAATGCCTCTATTCTCCAGGCGGGGCTCCTGATTGCTAAAATTGAAATGTATTCCCTTGTTCTCCAGGTGGGCGCCTAATTGCTGACACTTGAAATGTATTCCCTTGTTCTCCAGGTGGGCGCCTGATTGCTGACACTTGAAATGTATTCCCTTGTTCTCCAGGTGGGCGCCTGATTGCTGACACTTGAAATGTATTCCCTTGTTCTCCAGGTGGGCGCCTGATTGCTGAAATTGAAATGTATTCCCTTGTTCTCCAGGTGGGCGCCTGATTGCTGAAACTTGAAATGTATTCCCTTGTTCTCTAGGTGGGCGCCTAATTGCTGAACTTCAAATGTATTCCCTTGTTCTCCAGGTGGGCGCCTGATTGCTGAAACTTGAAATGTATTCCCTTGTTCTCCAGGTGGGCGCTAGATTGCTGACACTTGAAATATATA
This sequence comes from Nicotiana attenuata, assembly GCF_001879085.1. Taxonomy (NCBI): domain Eukaryota; kingdom Viridiplantae; phylum Streptophyta; class Magnoliopsida; order Solanales; family Solanaceae; genus Nicotiana; species Nicotiana attenuata. The sequence goes on along the minus strand of NW_017674251.1, from coordinate 39,903 downwards.
CCCTTGTTCTCCAGGTGGGCGCCTGATTGCTGAACTTGAAATATATTCCCTTGTTCTCCTGGTGGACGCCTGATTGCTGACACTTGAAATGTATTCCCTTGTTCTCCAGGTGGGCGCCTGATTGCTGAAACTTGAAATGTATTCCCTTTTCACCAGGTGGGCGCCTGATTGCTGACACTTGAAATGTATTCCCTTGTTCTCCTGTTGGGCGCCTGATTTCAACAAAAATAGACGAGACAAAGAACAATTTTCTGCCCCAGTTTGGTGGCTGGGTACAGATGTGAGTGTAGAACTGAATCGTATTGCCAAATGTTACTAAAAATTTGAAAGCTAGGTCCTATTATCCAGGGAGGTCCTGACAACTCCTAACAATTACGAACCTAAGTTACATCTTCTAAAGGTATTACTCCCACTACATTTGTTATCAAAAGGTCTTAAACTACTCCCCATTGTCCAGGAGGGTCCTGAGAACTCTTAACAAAACAACAATTTTACATCTAAGCTATATCTTTTAAAGGTATGACTCCCACTATATCTTGTTATCTAGACAGACGTTAAAACTACGTCCCATTATCTAGGAGGGTCCTGAAAACTTCTAATTGAATCCTATCTTAAGCATGGAAACTTGGCAACCAACTTATATTCCTTTGGTGTAAATTTATGCTTAATTATGCTACTCATGATTTTTTTGAAATTTATACTATGTCCCATTTTCCAGGAGGGTCCTGAGAGTTTTTGGTCAAACCTGTTTTGGTGCTTGCTTTATCCCTTAAGGAGGGTTTCTCCGAAACCAACAAAAACTTTCCGCCCCTGTTTCAATCGAAGAAAATCTTGTCAGTTTTAAAAATGGTGGTTAGTTGATGGCATTCTTGCTGAAAACGTCTCCGCTGTTGTGTTTTGCCTTGCCTTGCTTCTTCAACTGGCCCTGAACCATTTGCCTTTCTGACTGACTTTCGACCCCATGACCTTCGGTGACCTAATTGTTTCATGCCCCGTCTGTTGCTTCTGCCTCTCTGACCCTTTTATCTGAAACTTTGCAACCCCCATAAAACTACCCAATCAAACCACTGATGAAACTTCCGGTGACTCTTTGTATCTTACTTTGCATCATGCCATCTTTGGTATGTTCTGGCCACACTGTGCTTTGCAATTTGGAAGCTGGTAGTGAGCTTTGAAATCCTTTCTTATTTGCTTTGATCAAGACTGACATTGAAACATCTTAAAAAAAAACCTAAAAAAGAATGAAATGCAATGACCTTGAGAGTTAAGGATAAAAAGAATCCAAAACCGGACGATTTATAAAAGGAAAGAAAAGAAAAGAGACTTATCTGAGTGGAAAAACTGGTGCCATTGATCATGCCATGCATTTTGGACTAACCGGCCCAATCCGCCCAACCAATCAACTTTCACCTGCCACGCTTTGTTGCCCCAGAATTCCATAATCCTGATTTCTTCAACCAAACCCTAACCTTGTTCATCCTGCAATGTCTTGAACGGTTTTCACCCACAGACCTATCTCATTTGATTTCCCTCAATTCATTTTTGCCTTATGGTGCCCGTGAGGGTTTTCACCAATAAGACTCTCTCATTTTTCATTTCTCTCAGCTCGTGTCGCCTTGCGGTGCCTGTGAGGGTTTTCACCAATAAGACTCTCTCATTTTGGATTTTTCCTGCTTGAACCGGAGTGTTGTCCCTAACATAAATCACCTCTTCTTTCTCGACTTGGCATTCCCTGAAGACTGATCATAAGGTCTTTCTTTGGACCGTAATGCAGGCTTTTGGACAGGGTTAGAAGGAAAGGGTATCAAAGGCTCAAAAACAATTCGATGTGGGTTCAAAACTACAACTTTCGGAATCAAATTTCTTGCACAACCACAACTTTTACCCCAGTTTCCTCCTTGGGGACTTTTGGACATTTATTTTGGTGTGACTGAACCTCAGAGGGAGGCTGCCTACATACCCTTTCGGGATCAAGTCAAACGTAGTTCAGGTCATAGGAATTACTTTGTTGTTGTGATTTCTCTTTTCTTTTCTTCCTCTTTCTCTTCTTTTCTTTTCTTTTCATTTCTTTTCTTTTTCTTTTCTTTTCCTGCTTTTTCTTTTCCCCTTCTTTTCTTTTCTTTTTTCTTCTTTTTTTCTCTTCTTTTTTTTTTCATTTTTCTTTTCTCTCTCTTTTACTTTTTTTTTTCTTCTTTTCTCTTTTCCCTTGACTTATCTTTCACGCTTGTGTTTCTGATCTTTGTTACTGATTCCGAAAGAGGGGTATGAAAGAAAATAAATGAGGCTCAAAGGGGGTAACAAAAGATAAAGTGTTTGGATAGCAAAAAAAATGCCTTCGTCATTCCAATCTTCAAAATATGCCAAGTACAAACAAATACAATTAAAACAAGGAAGATCATACATAATATCTCTTGACTGCATCAGAGTTGATAGTCATTTCTACACATTTTCCTTCCACATCCATCAAATATAATGCGTCGTTGGACAACACTCTGGTTACAGTAAATGGCCCCTGCTAGTTTGGCGCGAACTTTCCTTTTGCGTCGGCCTGATGAGGTAAGATACGTCTCAACACCTACTCCCCTACTTCAAACTTCCGCGGATGCACCTTCTTGTTGTATGCCCTTGCCATTCTCTGTTGGTACAACTGTCCATGACATACTGCTGCCAATCTCTTTTCATCAATCAAACTTAGTTGCTCCAAGCGGGCTTTGACCCATTCAACATCATCAATTTCCGCCTCGGTGATAGTTCGAAGGGACGGGATTTCAATCTCTGCGGGTATTACTGCCTCAGTACCGTACACCAGTGAATAAGGAGTCGCCCCTACTGAAGTGCGGACAGTAATGCGGTAACTTAACAATGCGAAAGGTAGTTTCTCATGCCATTGTCTGGACCCTTCCACCATTTTCTGAAGTATTTTCTTGATGTTCCTGTTAGCTTCTTCGACTGCTCCATTTGCCTTAGGGTGATATGGGGTGGAATTGCGGTGCGTAATCTTAAACTGCTGACATGTCTCCGTCATCCGGTGACTATTGAGGTTGGCACCATTGTCCGTGATGATTACCTTCGGAATCCCGAACCGACAGATGATATTCGAATGCACAAAATCGACCATTGCCTTCTTGGTCACAGATTTGAAAGTTTTCACCTCAACCCACTTAGTGAAATAATCAATGGCTACCAGAATAAACCTGTGCCCATTTGACGCCGCTGGCTCGATTGGCCCAATGACATCCATTCCCCAAGCAACTAAAGGCCATGGTGTCGACATTGTATGTAATTTAGATGGTGGAGAATGAATCAAATCTCCATGTACCTGACATTGATGAAACTTGCGCACGAAACTAATGCAATCTCATTCCATAGTAAGCCAATAATAACCTGCTCGGAGACTCTTTTTTTGCCAATACATATCCATTCATATGAGGTCCACAAACTCTCGCATGTACCTCGGTCATGTTAACCATAGCTTGTTTAGCATCTATGCATCTTAATAAACCAAGATCTGAAGTTCTTTTGTAAAACACTCATCCACTGAAGAAAAATCCGCTTGCCAAGCGTCGAAGTGCCCTTCTTTGATCCCCTGTAGCGTGTACTGGATATACTCCCATCCCGAGGTATCCTTTGATATCGTGGAACCACGGCTCACTATCAAGTTCTTCTTCCACCATGTTACAATAGGCATGCTGATCTCGGACCTGAATCTGCAAAGGGTCCACATAAGCCTTATCTGGATGATGCAACATTGACGCCAAAGTAGCCAAAGTGTCGGCAACTTCTTTATAAATCCTTGGGATATGCTTGAAATCTATTGGTTGAAACCGTTGACAAAGATCATGCAAACATTGCCGGTACGGTATGAGCTTCAAATCTCGTGTCTCCCATTCCCCCTGAATCGGGTGCACCAAGAGATCCGAGTCACCCATGACCAAGATTTCCGGGACACCCATGTCTATAGCCAATCTCAAACCCAAGATACACGCCTCGTATTCAGCCATGTTATTGGTGCAATAGAAATGAAGTTGAGCTGTAACAGGGTAGTGTTGCCCTGTCTCAGAAATAAGTACTGCTCCTATCCCGACGCCTTTGGTATTGGCAGCCCCATCAAAGAACAGTTTCCATCCTGGCTTCTCAACATGTTCTAATTCATCGACATGCATTACCTCTTCATCAGGGAAGTATGTCTTCAAAGGTTCATATTCTTCATCTACTGGATTCTCGGCCAAATGATCAGCCAACGCTTGTGCTTTCATTGCAGTCCTGGTCACATAGACAATGTCGAATTCCGTGAGCAAGATCTGCCACTTTGCGAGCCTCCCCGTGGGCATGGGCTTCTGAAAAATATACTTTAACGGGTCCAACTGAGAGATGAGATAGGTGGTATAGGATGACAATTAATGTTTCAATTTCTGCGCTACCCAAGTTAAGGCACAACACGTCCTCTCAAGTTGGGTGTACTTCACCTCGTAAGATGTGAACTTCTTGCTGAGGTAATAAATTGCCTGCTCTTTCTTCCCCGTGATGTCATGTTGCCCCAATACACAGCCAAAAGAGTTATCCAAAACTGTCAGATAAAGAATCAAGGGTCTTCCCGGCTCCGGCGGGACCAACACAGGTGGATTGGCAAGATATTCCTTAATCTTGTCAAATGCTGCTTGACATTCATCGGTCCATCTAACCGCAGCATCCTTCTTTAACAGCTTAAAGATAGGCTCACAAGTCATCGTGAGCTGAGCAATGAACCTGCTGATATAATTTAACCTTCCAAGCCAACTCATCACCGATGTTTTGTTCTTTGACGGCGGTAGCTCTTGAATGGCTTTGATCTTGGACGGGTCTAACTCAATACCGCGACGACTTACCACGAACCCCAGTAGTTTCCCAGACGGGACACCAAATGCACAGTTCGCCGGATTAAGCTTGAGGTTGTATCTGCGGAGCCTCTGAAAAAACTTCCTCAGGTCCTTGACATGGTCACACTGCTTCCTTGACTTTATGATCACGTCGTCCACGTAGACCTCAATTTCCCGGTGTATCATGTCATGAAACATGGTGGTCATCGCCCTCATATATGTTGCTCCTGCGTTCTTTAAACCAAATGGCATGACCCTATAGCAGTACGTTCCCCAGGGCGTGATAAATGCCGTTTTTTCTGCATCTTCCTCATCCATCAAAATCTGGTGATAACCCGCGTAGCAATCCACAAAGGAACCGATCTCATGTTTTGCACAATTATCAATTAAGATGTGGATGTTCAGCAGTGGGAAGTTGTCTTTTGGACTCGCCTTATTGAGATCACGGTAATCAACGCACACTCTGGTCCTTCCATCCTTCTTTGGCACAGGCACAACATTGGCTAACCAGGTGGGATACCGCGTGACCCGGATGACCTTTGCCTCAAACTGCTTGGTGACCTCTTCTTTGATTTTTACACTCATATTTGTTTTAAATTTCCTTAGCTTCTGTTTGACAGGTGGGAATGCTGGGTCGGTGGGTAATTTGTGGACCACCAAGTCAGTGCTTAAACCCGGCATATCGTCATATGACCATGCAAAAACATCTTTGTACTCAAGCAATGTTTTAATTATCTCTTCTCTGAGCTGTGGTTCCAGATGGACACTTGTTTTCATTTCCCGCACATTATCTTGATCCCCTAAGTTGATTGCTTCTGTGTCATTCAGGTTAGGTTTAGGTTTTTCTTCAAAGTGACTTAATTCTTTACTGATTTCCTCAAAGGCTTCCTCATCATCATATTCTACTTCGTCATCACACTCAATTTCTTGTATTATTATTTCGGAGTTAGATTGGCATTTAAGACTGGGCCGAAGACTCCTCATGCATGACATATCATTGAGACCAGCATAAAAGGGACTGTACAAGAAAGAAAAGAAAGACAAAAATAAAAACTATCAGGAATGGAAGGAAATTGCATTTCATTAAAATTTAAGATAACAAGGTTTAACTCATCCAAACGGACGGAACATAACATCCGAATTACAACCTTGGAAATAATCCAGATTAAACTGAAAGGAAATCAAAACTAACTACCAAGACTCCCTCCGGGTAGGAAGGGGAGTTGCTTCCCAAATGTTAAGCTTTGCCTGGGGCCCCACGAACTGAATATCTGCCTTGCTTGGACCTTCTCCGGCCTCCAACACTTTCACCTCGTCAAACAGCTTTTCAAACCTCTCGACCAACTCCTTGTCGGGATCAGTCACATAACCGGGCATCGTTGTTGCTAGGCGCTTCTTAGTACCAGGCCTGACAAAGGAACGGGAAAGGCGGGGAATAGGTTTTGGAAGGGTCCATGCTTTCTTTTCATCTTTCTAGCTCGCCTTATGTCTGTAGCAGTGGGTTTGAAGCCTAAACCAAAAGTATCCAGGTTTTCAGGAAGAGATACCGGCTGTATGATGCCTTGCAATGAAGCACCCAAACCTTTTCCAAGTACCAATCCGTTCTTTAACATTTCCGAAGCCGCCATGACGGATGCAGCAGCTACCTTTATCACAGGAATAGACTCCCCTTCCGGGATCATTTCAACCGATACCGTGTCAAAGACTTGATAAACCCATGGACCTTTGTCGTCCTCAGCTTCTATGAAAGGCACAATGGCACTACCCAGAGCACACGAACTATCTTCCCCAAGCACCACAATCTCTTGCATGTCCCACTCGAATTTGACCATCTGGTGCAGGGTTGATGGCACTGCTTTTGCTGTATGGATCCAGGGTCGGCCTAACAGAAGATTCTAAGAAACGGCCACGTCGAGCACCTGGAACTCCATAGTAAATTCAACCGATCCTATCGTCAGTTCCAACACTATATCCCAAACTGAGTTCTTTCCCCCTCCATCAAATCCTCACACGCAAATGCTATTCTTGTGGATTCTCTCATTGTCCACCTTTAATTTATCTAGGGTGAAGAGAGGGCAGATGTTTGCACTAGACCCGTTGTCAATCAGCACCCGGGTGACCACAGAGTCTTCACATTTCACCGTGAGGTAGACTGCCCTATTATGCTCAGTGCCTTCCAAAGGCAGCTCATCGTCAGAGAATGTAACCCTGTTAACTTCGAAAATCTTGTTTCCTATTTTCTCTAGGTTGTCACAGAGATCTTATCCGGAACGTGAGCTTCATTCAAGATTTTCATCAATGCCCGGCGGTGCTCATCCGAGTGGATCAATAGTGATAGCAGTGAGATATGTGCTGGGTCTTTCTCAGCTGTTCTACTATGGTGTAGTCTTGCGCCTTCATCTTCTTCAAGAATTCTTCTGCTTCTTCTTCAGTTACGGCTTTCTTTACTGGTAGTGGATTATCTTTGGCAGTTTTGGCTCTTCTCAGCTCTTCAGGGGCAAAGCATCTTCCAGAACGAGTCAGCCCATGGGTTACACAAACTTCTTCTTTGACTTCCTTCCCCTTATATGTCACTGTCATTCGGCCGTAATTCCAAGGAACGGCCTTTTCACTGATTACTGGTAACTGAGTCACTGGCCTGATAATAACCGGCTCTGTTCGGGCCCCTTTTACGATCACAACGGGCTTGGTAGCTGCCCCCGGCACCACCACTTTAGCTGGCTCTTGCTTTTCTATAACACTGCTCGAAGGCTCTTTTTCCACCACAACTAGTTCCTGTTTCATCACTACAACTGGTTCACTAACTGTTTCCTCCACCTTTGATCAATGTCCTTCCGCTAGTTGGTTTCTCATTTGGCCTGTCCTCACTAGCCCTGATCACCATTACGGTTTGCGAAGGCTTTTTATGCTCTCCCTTTTGTACTAACTCAATCATATGGGTCTCGTGATGGGTTGGCAGTGGATTCTGATTGATGTTAGGCGTCTCTGGAGCCTGCACCTCAATTCGGCGGGTGTCGATGAGCTCCTGGATGGCCGTTTTCAAATGCCAGCATTTTTCTGTGTCATGCCCCGGAGCACCCGAGCTAATACTCGCAACTCACCGAGTGGTCCAGGTTCCTTGGGGGAGGATTTGGCAATTTGGGTTCAATCGGACTCAACATGCCCAACTGTCNAATATTATTAAAATAATGCGCCTAAAGCAACTACGCGTTGTTAACTTTGTGAGGGCCATGAAAATTTGCTAAATGGCACGCCTCGAATTCTAAGGATTTATACAAGATTAATTAAGTGAGGGCCATGGATTATAGATAATTAAATGAGTGGACCATAATGTACGAACTAATGGCACATCGAAGCTATTAAATAATCACATAGAACCAAAGGCTTAAAACTATAAAATCACTTTGTCTCCAAATCTTTCAATCACTGATTTCTATATTTGCACACTGGAATTAAAAGCTCACTATTACTGTGACGAAAACTAACCACATAAACACTACAACAATTACGTCAGACATATGACTCAATTGAATCAACATAAGATTAATAAAAGTGTATCTAATCATTTTAGCAAAGGCATGAAGGAAGTAAAATAGAGATAGTAATCTCGAAGAAATAGACAACCCTATTAAGACGACTGACTGAAGGAAAACCAATACAGAGTAGCAAAAATTAATCCATATCTTTCACCAAACTGGTAAAATGAATATGAGATAAAATAAACACAAGGAAAAGACCTCTAGTATTGCAAAGCAAAGTATTTATTTGATATGATGATAAGAGTCATCCTTCAACTTAGAGCAACTCGTTAGAACTAGAACTAAACATCATCGACCTCATCAACAGAATCTCGGACGACGACCACCTCAACGATGGCTTGGATTTTCGAAAGACCTTGGGGCTGTTCCATGGCGTTAAAGGGTGATTTTGGAGCTGGTTTCAGGGACAAATTTGAGGGTGTTTCTGAAGTTGTTCGCATCTGCTTTGTTGCTGCACTTTTGGGTGGTTCACGGGGCTAGTTTTCCGGCGGTTTTGAAGGTGGGCTCGCTGGTAGGGTTCAGGGGGGCTTTGGTGATGGGAGGTGGTTTTGTTGATATGGTGCTCGGCAGGTTAGAGGCTGGCGATGGAGGTGGGTGAGATGCTGAAGAAGGTCACAATCCGATGGGAGGGGGGAAAGTCGAAGAAGACGACGTGAAGGGGGAGGTGGGGCTCTATGTCGGCGGCTGTCTTTCTTTAGTGTCTAGCTCCCTTTTTGCTAATTTTCAGCATTACTTTATAGGTAGAGTCTAGGTTTAGGTCTATTTTTGTGTATTTTGCCAATTAGTCCCTAGGTCTTTTTGTGTTAAGTCCTTAAGGTCTTTTTTTATTTGTTTTTGTTCCAAAGAAGAGTCTAGAAGGGTCCCTAGGCTTAACGGACTAATACGAATTGGGCAAAGAATTGAGCTCTAAAACTCTTAAAATTGTGATCCAACACCTTAATTGACTCCTTTTAAAATAAGATAAAAATACTACACAATGCAAAAATCTAACATGAAACTATTTTTTATTTTTGTATTTTCAAGATTATGTAAAGACAAAAATAAGGTACTATTTTTGTATAATTTTTATTTAAATTTATGAAAGATACGTAAGCTAAAATATTTTTTGTAATTTTCCATTTTTATGACGAAAATAAAGGAAAGAAGTCAAAAATGGCTGAAATAGCTATATTAGGCCTACATTAAATATTTACATGCTAAAATATAAAATTTTTTAGGGAGGGTCAAATATCACATGTCTACACATATCTATGCATACATGTTAATGTGCATGTGATGTAATGAATGTCACAAACCATGTAGCATGAGGAAATGCATCTCCATGCCAGTATGTGAAGTATGCATGTCAAATGCAATGCATCACAATGATGGACTCATGTACTCATTCTTTCAGACTACTCAATCTCACTCTCTCGCACCCCCGCTCATCACGCTCAATCACTCAGCACACTCAGTCACTCAGCATTGTACGGTACATGCGCTAACTACTGGTTTGTTAAACTCCGAAGAGGCGGACCCTATCCAAGTGCTAATATAAAGTAAAAATGGCCTATTGCAATGAGCATCACGATCCAATAAATAGTAATAACTCCTATAAGGCCCGATGTGGCATGCAACCCGATCCATATAATAACAATATATATAAAGCCAATATGGTCTGCTGCGACGTGCATCCCGATCTACCATATCTCTTATGACACGGCTCTCAGGCCCAACTCATTCATCAATCTCTCGATCCTCTCAGGCTCACAAATCTCATCCCAATCAGCCCAAACAATTATAACATGGAGTGACAACAAATGATAACAGAGACTGAGATATGATATGTGAATGAATGAATATGACTGAGTATGTAATTCCAATTTAAGCAACTAACTAAACAACAAAGATGATCTTAGTGGGTCCCAACAAAATAAGCATATAGCCTAAATATGATTTCAAACATGATTCACAGCAATTACTCTAACACATAGAAATTTCATGGACAAAAAGAAGATTAGGTAACTACATAGTATCACAAAATCAACCGATTCATAATTTACACGGTGCACACTCACACGCGCGTCACCTAGCTTTTGCATTACCACATAACACATACGTTCAGGGATACATACCCTCAGCATCAAGTTTAGAAGTGTTACTTACCTCGAACACGCTGGATCCAATATCGAGCAAGCCAAACAACACTCCAAAAATGTCATCCTGCGTGTACTGACCTCCGAACGGCTAGAATCTAGCCAAAAGCAACTCAAGAACATCAAATAATGTCAAAGAAAAAACCCCAATCGATAAAGGTAGAATCTTTAATCAAAAGCCAAAAATAAACCAAAAAGTCAAACCCGGGACCGCACCTCAAAATCTGATGAAACTCACAAAATGTAACAACCCATTCAATTATGAGTACAACCATACTAGTTTCGCACAAATCCGACTCCGAATCGATGTCAAAAATTCACTTTATGAAATTATAGACAAAATCACCCAAATTGACTTTGAAATCATCAATCAAATGCCAAAAACAAAGATGGATTCATGAAATATAAACAAAATTGATTATAGAACACTTATCCCAATCCATGCGGTGAAAATAGCCTCCAAAATTGCCCAAATCCGAGCTCCCCGATTCAAAATATGACAAAATAAACAAACCCTCGATATTATATGGTTCTGCGTAGGTGTTTTGCCTCGTTTCTTGTGCCAAATAATCATAAAACTTACTTGTGATGCCTTGAATGGATTCCTCGTTAAATTCTAGTCAGGTTAGGCTTTTGAATCACCCCATTTGAACTTATAATGAAGGAGATATGTTGGTTTCAATATTTGAAAATAGTGTAGAGTTTTAAATATGAATTCCGTGGCAATTTATTTATTAATAGGAAAAATATGGAAACCAATTATTAGTAAAATGACAAAAAATTCCTCATACGATGTCTAAACTTGATAATTCCAGTAGCTATGATTCCAAAATTACGATACATATAAAATGATTTAGTCAAAACACGAATCAAATGTTGTTTGCTCAATACGGTAACCTTTATGGTCAAATCGATGTCGAAACCGAAGGCAAATACATTACAACAAAAAATTATCCAAAACTCAACGGAATTTAACCAAACTTTGTGGACATGTCCAAAATCATCATACAATCCTATTGAAATAATTAACACCCGATTCCGAGTCTATTTTACCTAAAAGTCAAACCGACCAACTCTTCCAACTTAAAGCTTCTAAAACGTGAACCATTCTTCCAAATAAATTACGAACCGCTCGAAAATCGAGTCCAACCATACACACAAGTCATAATACATAATAACTAAGCTACTAAAGACTTCAAGCAGTTGAACGAAATGCAATTGCTCAAAATGACTAGTCGGGTCGTTACAGATTTTCTTGTACAATCTTTGGATAAGTGATTTTGTTCAATTTCCAACTATTTTACATGACTATACATGAGGTTTAACATCGAAATTTTGTGAAGCAAAGTGGAATTTTGAGATACTCTTTCTATGTTTTGAGAAATTAGAAATTGATATTTGAGACTCGATTAGGACTCCGATTTGGAAGTAAAACACATGTATGGACTCATGAGGTCATGGGTAACATTTATTAGTGAAAATTTATAGAATCCGGGCATGTAGGCTCGGGGGATAAAGGTGATGACCCAAAAGGTCATCACTTGTTTTAGAAATAAATTATGCATTTCCGTGGCCTTGAAAACCTCTTTCGGCATCACCTCCATTTGCGCGCGCAGTTCGGCGCGTAGCCGGAAAGCCATTTTTGTGAAAATCTGTGAAAAATGTTGACTTAAAATGCATAAGTTGACTTCGGTAAACATTTTAGGTAAATGGACCCAGACCCGTGATTTGACAGTCTCGGAGGGTTCGTGGAAAAATATGGAACTTGGCCGTATGCCCAGAATCGAATTCCGAGGTCCCAAGCCCGAGAAATGAATTTTTAAAGAAAATTTTTTTTCTAGAAATTTTTATGAGTTTTGGAAATGAAATGCATTTAGAATTTGATGTTATCGGGCCCGTATATTGGTTCCGGAGCCCGGTACAGGTCTTATATGTGAAATAAGATGAGTCTGTGAAATTTGGTAAGAAACGGAAGTCGTTTGAGGTGATTCGGACCCGTAGTCGTGAAAATTACTACTTTGAAAGTTTTGAGATTTTTCATAGATTTCTATACTAAATTCATGGTTGTTGATGTTATTTTAGTGATTTGAATGCACGAGCGAATCCGTATGATATTTTTAGGTTGGTGTGGATGTTTGGTTTGGAGCCCCTAGGGCTCGGGTGAGTTTCGGATAGGTCTCGGGAGGTTTTTGAACTTAGAAAAATTGCAGAATCTGCTGTCTGCTGGTGTCCAGTTCAGGAAAGCTCGCGATCGCATAGTATAAATTTTAGGGGGTCCATTTTGTTCTATGCGATCGCATATCTTCATCCGCGATCGTGAAGAGTTAAGTCTGGGGGGTCACCAGCTGTTCTATGTGATCGCAACCCCTTCTCCGCGATCCCAATGCCCAGTTCCCCCTTACTCTATGCGATCGCATACCCTTGCCCGCGATCGCAGAGAACAATTTCGCCCAGTCATTTAAACAGTAACAGAACATACGGGATTTAACAAAAACTTCATAACTTCTTCTTCCAAACTCCAAATTGTGTGATTTTTGAAAGAGAACTTCACCACAGATTCATAGGTATGTAATCTTAGACTCATTTTCTTCAATTTCCATTAACACCCATTAGATTTCTAGGCTTAAATCATGTCTTTAAGGGTAGAAAATTAGGGATTTTGGTAGAGTTAGGGTTTTTTGTGTAAGTGGAATTTAGACCTTGTTTTGCGGTCAGATTTCGAAACTAAACACATATTTGGGCTTGTGGGTGAATGGGTGATCGGGTTTTGGCTCGAACCTCATGTTTTGATCAAGCGGGCCCGGGGTCGATTTTTGGCTATTTGGGAAGAATGATAGGAAATCCATAATTAAGCATTGGAATTGAATTTTTTAGTGTTTATAGATGTTATTAAGTCGATTATGTATAGATACAATTGAATTGGAGCAAAATTCAAAAGGAACAGCGGTGTTTGAGGCTTGAGTTCGCCGTGGAAGTTCGAGGTAAGTTTTTGGTCTAACCTTAGCTTGAGGGATTAGGAGTCGACTCTTATTTGTTACGTGTTAATTGTGGAGTACGACGTAGAGGCATGGTGACGAGTATCTATACGTCGGTGTCAAGCATGCTCGTGAGTCTTGTATTATAATTATTATGCCTCCGTCGTGGTTTATTGCACTTCATATGAGGATTTTATTATTGTTCCCTTGCCTGGATGTTATTATCATTATTGTTCCCTTGCCAGGATGTTATTATCATTATAGTTCCCTTGTCCGAATTTTTGTTTTAATATTAATGTTCCCTTGGCGGGATTCTTTTGATTGGTGTCGATAAAAGAAATGGGAACGGGTTGCACGCCTGCAACGATAATATGTGAAATGGGAGTGGGTTGCATGCCTGCAATGGTAATATGTGAAATGGGAGCGGTTTGCATGCCTACAACGGTAATATATGAAATGGGAGCGGGTTGCACGCCTGCAACGGTAATATATGAAATGGGAGCGGGTTGCACGCCTGCAACGGTGATATATGAAATGGGAGCGGGTTGCACGCCTGCAATGATAATGTAAGAAATGGGAGCGGGTTGCACGCCTACAACGGTATCATATGTAATGGGATCGGGTTGTATGCCAGCAACGGTATTACTTGTGTGCCTGTTCTTCTGTTTCCTTATTTTGCTGGTAATTGATTTAGAGCATTTCTTATGTTTCTCTACAGTCGTTCTGTTATTATCTGTTACTCCCCGCAGCATGTTTCCCCACCCATCTTTAGTTGTAATTATCCTTTTCTGTTTCTGGTGTATATTATTTAACTGTACAGGTGATTTGGTGGTCTGGTCCTAGCCTCGTCACTACTTCGCCGAGGTTAGGCTACGCACTAACCAGCACACGGGGTCAGTTGTACTGATACTACACTCTGCACTCTTTTGTGCAGATCCCAGTGTTGTTGACTTTGGACCGTAGATTGGATGGCTACTTTCAGTCAACGTGGAGATCCAAGGTAGACCTGCAGGCGTCCGCAGGCCCTAGCGTCTCCCTCTATCCCTCATTTCCTGTTTCATTTCTGTAATTCAGAAACAGTGTATCTTTTATTCTCAGAATTTGTATGTAGTATTCGTAGATCGTCTGTGGTACTATGACACCAGTTCTGGGAGGTTGAAGTCGAAACTGTTGTACTAGACATAGATTGAGATGATTTTATTGCAATTCTTCCGCTTGTTGTAATTTCCGCTTTTTTCACGTTATTGCTTTGTAATTTTTAAAAAGTATAAATTGGATGAACAAGTAATTTGCTCAAATAATTAGCTTGTCTAGCTCATATTAGTAGGCGCCATCACGACTCCCGAGGGTGGGAAATCCGGGTCATCACAAATTGGTATCAGAGCTCTAGGTTACATGGGTCTCACAGTTCCCAGACAAGCTTAGTAGAGTCTGAGGGATCGGTACGGAGACGTCTGTATTTATCCCTTAGAGGCTACCGAGTTAGAAAAAGTTTCACATCTATTCTTTCCTGTCTTGCGTTTGGTTTCTTAATGCTGATTGAATTTCTATTCTGTTTTCTCGCAGATTCCGAGAACACGCGCTTCCTCATCCGCTGATCAGCAGCCCGATCGCCCAGCAGCAGCTCCCACGAGGGGCAGAGGTTGAGGCCGAGGCCGTTCTAAAGGCCAAGGTAGGGGCAGAGCTCAGCCTGGAGCAGCAGCACCAGCGTTGGAGCCTCAGGTTGACTTTGATGATGAGGTTCCGACCGAGACAGTTCTGGTAGGTCCACCTCAGGTCCCAGAGGGGTTCATTGCTACCCCAGTACTCCAGGATGCTCTGGTCCGTCTAGTGGGCCTTATAGAGCGCGTCACCCTGGCAGGATTGCTTCTTGTAGCCCCAGCCGTCTCTCAGGCTGGAGGAGGAGCCCAAACCCCTGCTACTCGCACTCCGGAGTAGATGGCTCCACAGTTTCAGACTCCAGCATTTTAGCCTGTTGGAGCAGTTCAGCCGGGTGTGGTAGCCCAGTCCGGTGATGGAGCAGCTATGTCTGCCGATGCTTTGTAGAGATTGGACAGGTTCACCAAGCTCTTCACTACTACTTTCATTGGTGCATCTCCTGAGGATCCGCAAGACTATCTAGACAGCTATCATGAGGTTCTCTGGAACATGGGGATAGTTGAGGCCAATGGGGTCGATTTTGCTACTTTTCGCTTGTTTGGATCCGCCAAGACTTGGTAGAGAGATTATTGCTTGGCTAGACCAGCCGGATCACTAGCTTTGACTTGGGAGCAGTTTACTCAGCTATTTCTGGAGAAGTTTCTCCCTATCACTCAGAAAGAGGCCTATCGGAGGCAGTCTGAGCATCTACAGCAGGGTTCTATGACTGTTACTCAGTATGAGACCAGATTCATCGACTTGGCTCGTCATGTTCTTATCATACTTCCCACCGAGAGGGAGAGGGTGAGGAGGTTCATTAAGGGACTTATCCATCCTATTCGACTTCAGATGGTTAGGGAGACAGGGAGTGAGATCTCTTTTCAGGAGGCGGCCAATGTGGCAATAAGAGTGGAGATGGTTCTATCGCAGGGAAGTGGTCAGGGGACGCATAATAGGCCTCGTCATTCAGGCAGATTCAGTGGTACCTCGTTTGGAGGCAGGTATTCGTCTGGTAGGGGCCATCCTCCTAGGCCATTTCAGTCAGCACTTCAGGTTCTCACGGCGTTTTAGGTGGCCGTGGTCCCCATATGCAGTATTCTAATCAGCAGCCCTACAGTGCACCACCAGCTCCTATAGCCGCTTCAGAGTTTTCAGGGTCGTCAGCCCCAGCAGCCGAGGGCTTGTTTTACCTGTGGCGACACAAGGCTCATTGCTAGGTATTTCCCTCGAGTACCGAGTAGCTCTCAGCAATAGGGTTCCCATGAAAAGGTGCAGGCACCGAGTGTTCCACAGCCCGCCCAGCCAGCTAGGGGTGAAGGTAGAGGTGCTAGAAGTGGAGGTAGAGGTGCTAGAGGTGGAGCTCAAGCCGCTAGGGGTTGAGGCCAAACAGCAGTAGGTCGTCCCAGAGATGTGGTTCACGATGGTGGGGCCCAGCCCCGATGTTATGCTCTTCCAGCCCGGCCTGAGGTTGAGGCTTCCGATGCAGTTATCCCAGGTACTGTCCTGGTTTGTGGCAGAGATGCTTCAATTTTATTTGATCCAGGGTCTACATACTCCTATGTGTCATATTATTTTGCACCGTATCTGGTCATGCCTAGTAATTCTTTGAGTGCTCCTGTTTATGTGTCTACGTCGGTGGGTGATTCTATTGTGGTAAATTAAGTCCATCGCTCTTGTATAGTTGTGATTGGGGGTCTTGTGACTCGTGTAGATTTGCTTCTTCTGGACATGGTTGATTTCGACGTCCTATTAGGGATGGACTGGTTATCACCTTACCACGCTATCTTGGACTGTCATGCCAAGACTGTGACCTTAGCCTTGCAGGGTTTACCTCATTTAGAGTGGAGAAAGACTCCTGGTCATTTTACCCGCAGTGTTATCTCTTATATGAAGGCTCGGCGTATGGTCAAGAAGGGTTGTTTGGCCTATTTGGCCTATGTTCGTGATTCTAGTGCTGAAGTTCCTTCTATTGATTCTGTGCCCGTTGTTTGCGAGTTTCCTAAGGTATTTCCTTCAGACCTGCCTGGTATGCAACCCGAGAGGGATGTTGACTTTTGTATTGATTTGGCTCCGGGCACTCAGCCCATTCTATTCTGCCATATCGTATGGCCTCGCCTGAGTTGAAAGAGTTGAAGGAGCAGTTGCAAGACTTTCTTAAGAAGGGTTTCATTAGACCGAGTGTTTCGCCTTGGGGTGCACCGGTGTTGATTGTTAAAAAGAAGGACGAATCGATGAGAATATGTATTGATTACCGGCAGTTGAACATGGTTACAATCAAGAATAAGTATCCATTGCCGAGGATTGATGATTTGTTTGATCAACTTCACGGTGCCAAGGTATTTTCAAAGATTGACTTGAGATCTGGCTACCATCAATTGAGGATTAGGGCATCATTTGTCCCTAAGACAGCTTTTCGCACTCAGTACGGGCACTATGAGTTCTTGGTGATGTCATTCGGGTTGACAAATGCCCCAGCAGCTTTTATGGATTTGATTAATCGAGTGTTCAGGCCTTACTTGGATTAATTCATCATTGTCTTTATTGATGATATTCTTATTTATTCCCGCAGCCGGGAGGAGCACATACAACATCTTAGAGTGGTTCTTCAGACTCTGAGGGATAGTCAGTTGTATGCCATGTTTTCGAAGTGTGAGTTCTGGTAGAGTTCAATTGCATTCTTGGGTCATGTTGTGTCAGCAGAGGGTATTTAGGTTGATCTGAAGAAGGTTGAGGCGATCAAGAACTGGCCTAGACCAGCATCATCTACAGAGATCCGGAGTTTCTTGGGTTTGGCAGGCTACTACCATCGGTTCATAGAGGGGTGTGCGTCTATTGCAGCCCCGATGACCAGGTTGACCCAGAAGGGTGCCCAGTTCAGATGGTCAGACGAGTGTGAGGCGAGCTTTTAGAAGCTCAAGACAGCTTTGACTATGGCACCAGTGTTGGTTTTCCCCACAGGTTCATGGCCATATACAGTCTACTGTGATGCATCTGGTGTTGGACTTGGTGCGATATTTATCTAGGATGGCAAGGTCATTGCCTATGCTTCGCGGCAGTTTAAGATTCATGAGAAGAACTATATGGTTCATGATTTGGAGTTGGCAGCCATTGTTCACGCATCGAAGATTTGGAGGCATTATCTGTATGGCATGGCGTGTGAGGTGTTCATGGATCACAAGAGTTTGCAGTATTTGTTCAAGCAAAAGGAGTTGAATTTGAGGCAGAGGTGGTAGTTGGAGCTGTTGAAGGACTATGATATCACCATCTTATATCATCCGGGAAAGGCCAATGTGGTGGCCGATGCTTTGAGTAGGAAGTCAGCCAGTGTGGGCAGTCCTGCTTATATTCTGATCGGTGAGAGACCGCTTGCTTTGGATGTTCAGGCTTTGGCCAATCAGTTCGTGAGGTTGGATGTTTCTGAGCCCATCTGTGTGTTAGCTTGCACAATCCCTCGTTCTTCCTTATTGGAGCACATCCTAGATCGGCAGTATGATGATCCTCATTTGTGTGTCCTTAGAGAGACGGTGCAGCACGGAGGTGCCAAGCAGGTTACCTTAGGTGATGATGGAGTTTTGAGATTGCAAGGTCGAGTTTGGGTGCCTAATGTGGATGGGCTGCGAGAGTTGATATCAGAGGAGGCCCATAGATCCCGATACTCTATTCATCCGGGCGCCGCTAAGATGTATCATGACATGCGACAGCATTATTGGTGGAGAAGAATGAAGAAGGATATCGTTGCATATGTGGCTCGGTGTCTGAATTGTCAGCAGGTTATGTACGAGCATCAGAGGCCTGGTGGTTTGTTCCAGAAGATTGAGATTCCTGAGTGGAATTGGGAGCGTATCACAATGAACTTCGTTGTTGGACTCCCGCGGACTCACAGGAAGTTCGATGCAGTATGGGTTATAGTTGATAGGATGACCAAGTCAGCGCATTTCATTCCTGTTGCAGTCTCATATTCTTCCGAGAGGTTAGCTGAGATCTATATCCGGGAGATTGTTCGTCTTCATGGTGTGCGTGTGTCTATTATTTCGGATTGAGGTACGCAGTTTACCACATTTCTGGAGAGCAGTTCAGCGAGAGTTAGGCACACGGGTCGTGTTGAGCACAGCGTTTCATCCTCAGACGGACGGGCAGTCCGAGCGGACTATTCAGATTTTTGAGGATATGCTCCGAGCTTGTGTCATTGACTTTGGAGGCTCGTGGGATCAGCTTCTGCTTTTAGCGGAGTTCGCCTACAACCACAACTACCAGTCGAGTATCCAGATGGCCCCTTATGAGGCTTTTCATGGTAGGCGGTGTCGGTCGCCGGTTGGGTGGTTTGAGCCGGGAGAGGCTCTTTTGTTGGGGTACAGATCTGGTTCGGGATGCCTTGGACAAGGTCAGGATTATTCAGGATAGGCTTCGTACAGCTCAGTCCAGGAGAACGAGTTATGCCGACCACAAGGTTCGTGATTTGGCATTCATGGTCGGTGAGCGGGTATTGCTTCGGGTGTCCCCTATAAAGGGCGTGATGAGATTTGGGAAGAAGGGCAAGCTTAGCCCTAGGGTCATTGGCCCGTTCGAGATTCTTGATCGAGTGGGAGAGGTGGCTTATAGACTTGCTCTGCCGCCGAGCTTATCAGCCGTGCATCCAATGTTTCACGTGTCCATTCTTCGGAAGTATCACGGTGATCCATCCCACATGTTAGATTACAGCACTGTCCAGTTGGACAAGGACTTATCTTATGAGGAGGAGCCGGTAGCTATTCTAGACCGACAGGTTCGTCAGTTGAGATCAAAGACTTTTCCTTCTGTTCATGTTCAGTGGAGAGGTCAGCCTGCCGACGCATCGGCCTGGGAGTCCGCGTCCGATATGCGGAGCCGTTATCCCCATCTTTTCCCCGACTCAGGTACTTCCTTCTTATGTCCGTTCGAGGACGAACGATTATTTTGGAGGTGGAGGATGTGCACTTGTTTTAGAAATAAATTCTGCATTTTCGAGGCCTTGAAAACCTCTTTCGGCATCACTTGATTTGCGTGCGCAGTCCGGGCGCATAGCCGGAAGCCACTTTTTGTGCAAATTTGTGAAAAATGTTGAAATTTTGACTTAAAATGCATTTAAGTTGACTTCGGTCAACATTTTGGGTAAACGGACTCGGACCCGTGATTTGAATGTCTCGGAGGGTTCGTGGAAAAGTATGGGACTTGGACGTATGCCCGGAATCGAATTCCCAGGTCCCAAGCCCGAGAAATGAATTTTTAAAGAAAATTGTTTTCTGGAAATTTTTATGAGTTTTGGAAATGAAATGCATTTATAATTTGATGGTATCGGGCTCGTATACTGGTTCCGGAGCCCGATACAAGTCTTATATGTGAAATAAGATGAGTTTGTGAAATTTGGTAAGAAACGGAAGTTGTTTGTGGTGATTCGGACCCGTAGTTGTAAAAATTCCTACTTGGAACGTTTTGAGATTTTTCTTAGATTTCTATGCTAAATTCATGGTTCTTGATGTTATTTTAGTGATTTGAATGCACGAGCGAGTCCGTATGATTTTTTTAGGTTGGTGTGCATGTTTGGTTTGGAGCCCCGAGGGCTCGGGTGAGTTTCGGATACGTCTCGGGAGGTTTTTGAACTTAGAAAAATTGCAGAATCTGCTGTCTGTAGGTGTCCAGTTCCTTGTGCTATGCGATCACATAGGAAAGCTCGCGATCGCATAGTGTAAATATCAGGGGGTCCATTTTGTTCTATGCGATCGCATATCTTCATCTGCGATCGCGAAGAGTTAAGTCTGGGGGGTCACCAGCTGTTCTATGCGATCGCAACCCCTGCTCCGTGACCTCGATGCCCAGCTCCCCCTTACTCTATGTGGATGCATACCCTTGCCCGCGATCACAGTGAACAATTTCTCCCAGTCATTTAAACAGTAACAGAACATACGGGATTTAACAAAAACTTCATAACTTCTTCTTCCAAACTCCAAATTGGGCGATTTTTGAAAGAGAACTTCACAAGAAATTCATAGGCATGTAACCTTAGACTCATTTTCTTCAATTTCCATTAACACCCATTAGATTTATAGGCGTAAATCATGTCTTTATGGGTAGAAAATTAGGGATTTGGGTAGAGTTATGACTTTTTGTGTAAATGGAATTTAGACCTCATTTTGGGGTCAGATTCCAAAACTAAACACATATTTGGGTTCGTGGGTGAATGGGTGATCGGGTTTTGGTTTTGAACCTCATGTTTTTACTAAGCGAGCTCGGGGTCGATTTTTAGCTTTATGGGAAGAATGATAGGAAATCCATAATTAAGCATTGGAATTGAATTATTTAGCATTTATTGATGTTATTAAGTCGATTATGTCTAGGTACAATTGAATTGGAGCCAAATTCAAAAGGAAAAGCGGTGTTTGAGGCTTGAGTTGGCCCTGGAAGTTCGAGGTAAGTGTAGCATGAGGGATTAGGAGTCGAGTCTTATTTGTTACGTGTTAATTGTGGAGTACGACGTATAGGCTTGGTGACTTGTATCTATACGTTGGTGTCAAGCATGCCCGTGCGTCTTGTATTGTGATTATTATGCCTCCATTGTGGTTTATTGCGCTTCATATGAGGATTTTATTATTGTTCCCCTGCCGGGATGTTATTATCATTATTGTTCCCTTGCCGGGATGTTATTATCATTATAGTTCCCTTGCCAGGATGTTTGTTTTATTATTAATGTTCCCTTGCCGGGATTCTTTTGATTGGTGTTGATAAAAGAAATGGGAACAGGTTGCACACCTGCAACGATAATATGTTAAATGGGAGCGGGTTGCACGCTTGCAACGGTAATATGTGAAATGGAAGCGGGTTGCACGCCTGCAATGGTAATATATGAAATGGGAGCGGGGTTGTACGCTTGCAACGGTAATATATGAAATTGGAGCGGGTTGCACACCTGCAACGGTGATATATGAAATGGGAGCGGGTTGCACGCCTGCAACGATAATGTAAGAAATTGGAGCGGGTTGCACGCCTGCAACGGTATTACTTGTGTTCCTGCTCTTCTATTTCCTTATTTTGCTGGTAATTGATTTAGAGCATTTCTTATGCTTCTCTACAGTCGTTCTGTTGTTATCTGTTACTCCGCGTAGCATGTTTCCCCGCCGAACTTTAGTTGTAATTATTTGTTTCTATTTCCGCTGTATATGATTTAACTGCACAGGTTATTTGGTGGTCTGGTCATAGCCTCGTCACTACTTCGCCGAGATTAGGCTAGGCAATTACCAGCACATGGGGTCGGTTGTGCTGATACTACACTCCGTACTCTTTTGTGCAGATCCCAGTGCTGTTGACTTGTCCTCACCGTAGATTGGGTGGCTACTTTCAGTCCACGTGTAGATCCAAGGTAGACCTGCAGGCGTCCGCAGGCCCTGGCGTCTCCCTCTATCCCTCATTTCCTGTTTCATTTCTTTAATTCAGAAACAGTGTATCGTTTGTTCTCAGACTTTGTATGTAGTATTCCTAGATCGTCTGTGGTACTGTGACACCAGTTCTGGGATGTTGAGGTTCAAACTGTTGTACTAGACATATATTCAGATGATTTTACTGTATTTCTTCCGCTTGTTGTAATTTCCGCTATTTTCACGTTATTGCTTTATAATTGTAAAAAAGTATAAATTCGATAAAGAAGTAATTAACTCAAATAATTTGCTTGCCTAGCTCACATTAGTAGGCGCCATCACGACTCCCGAGGGTGGGAAATTCTGGTCGTGACAATAAGTTTTGGGCATCTACCAATTTGGGTTGGGTAATTACATTAATAGCTATATTATATACTTTTGAACGTATATTGATTAGTTTATACAATATTTGTTTGGTTAGTTTCGGATTGCAAGGCACCGATTTGAATCTTTAGGGTGAATTGTGGACCGGGAAGAGGACTTGAAAACGAGTTAAGTCTCTTGCCTAACCTTGTTAGAGGGAATTTTCGTTGTAGGTTCACCAAATGGTTATTTGCTAATAATTGCAGGTGCTACGTGCGCACGATGTGACAAGAGTCCGCATGAAGCTAAAAATCATGCTTATGTCCTGGTAGCTTTAGGACTCTACAATGTATTACTTGTACTCAACTAGTTAGTTTAATTACTTAAATTATATTTGATATTGGATAAAGGATTTATTAAAGACTGAGCTTCGTAACTTTGAGTTTCAGCGGGTTACTTGAGCCTTAGTGGATATTATGCCTCCCTGAGTATTATTCTTGTAGTAGTCCTTAATTAGGGTTTGTAGAGTATTCTCTCTTCCTATGGATCGTGCCGAACGCCTC
Source organism: Nicotiana attenuata (assembly GCF_001879085.1). Lineage (NCBI taxonomy): Eukaryota > Viridiplantae > Streptophyta > Magnoliopsida > Solanales > Solanaceae > Nicotiana > Nicotiana attenuata. The sequence continues at coordinate 16,470 of NW_017674251.1, read as the reverse complement.
GATAATATAATAGATGCATGTATGGTTCACACTGGTCAACCCTCGGCATTGTACACACTATTATGGATCGGGACGTATGACCGCAACATAACTCATGCGTGATGTTTCCCGGAGTCCGTTTATAGTTGATATTTCTTCCATGACATAAGAAATTAAACTTACTTTATGGCTCTTATTTGTTGAAATTAGAATGTGATAGTTGGAGATTTTTACTTAATATTTAGTTAAGAACCTGTCACGCCCCAACCTCGGGAGGCGCGACCGGCGCTCAATCGAGTGGACCCAACTGAGCAAGCCTTATCGACACTTCCTACCCAACTCAATATGAATAAGGAAACCATACTTTCATTCACTTAGATAAGGAAAGATAGCACGTTCAACATTGTTAGTTCGTTTTATATCACAACATTAAACCGTAGTTAAGTTTCCAAGATTCCACACGATTTCACTTTAGAGAAGCGAGAGTTAGAATCACAACATAGTTTGTAGACCCATCCAACACCCCTACATAACCCACATATATGTCTACGGAGCCTCTAAGGATGTAAAAGACAAGTAAGACAATGCCGACAATAAGGCCCCGGCTATACCTCAAAAGTGTAAGCCCATAATAACAGAAGATATACAATATAACCCCTTGAAGGAGAAAGGGGCTCACCAAGACTCTGTGAAGAAGGATGCTCCGCTACACATGATCGGCACTATCCGCTATGGATCCACCTACATTCATTTTAAAATATATCGCCCTAGGCAAAAGGGACGTTGGTACCATGGAATAGTACTAGTATGTATAACTAAACACCATTTTACTAGAAAGAACTGTCAAACAAGTACAAGTAAATCACATGAGTAAATTAAGAATGCAAATCACATAATCTTTCATATAATTTCCAGAACTTAGTTTGGGGTATTTCTTTCATATGTTTATCATTGGTCTAAACACCACCGCTGTCTTGAGTGGAGTCTGATCACAACCCGACTGGCTAGGTAACCTCATTGGAGGCATATATCTCAATCAATATTTCATTCCACTTATCCGAAATTCAATATCAGTACATTACCACCATGTGTGCAGCATGGTGTCCGATCACGACCCGATCGGCTAGGTCGCCTTGCCTAGGCATTATTCCTTTCTCGTTAGTCAACATATCGACATATTTATTTCACATATCTCATATCAATTCCTTGACACTTAGGGCCACCATTATCACATTGTTTTCTATTGTCAATACTCATCTTGCAAGTTGTGATCATAGGCATATACAAAAATACTTTAAGTTGCAATCACAGGTATGTGAGCACATAGCTAGCATGCATAATACTCTGTTTCGATATTGGCTTATAGCCCAAGCATTTCAACACACAATTTTATTTTTCATCCTTCTTTAATTATCAAGAATGGTACATTACACCCATTGGGGCACATCCTTTATGTATATGTGTAGGTAATTGCAAATCAATTAATGCGCAATAGCAATCAATACATTAAAAAATCCAATCTTACCACACTTTCGTAAACACCAACGGAGCTCAATTTCTAATAAAAGGGGGTTTTAGCCATACATACCTTGTTTAAGCTTTCCTTAAGTTACTACGACGCTGCGGAAATTCTAGCAATCTCAATCTACTTTGAAACATAACAAAATTGAACACAAATTAGGAAGGTATTCATGATTTTAGCTCATTTGAGCATTCTATCAAACACTAGTAGAGCATCTTGATTTCAAATCACTTTTATAAGATTTCCTTCATTCCCCAACCCAATCTTTACTTATTTATGATCAACAATCTTCCTACAAACCTAATTTGTACATGCATGTATACATAATACTATTACACCCAAGAATCATACCCCAATAACCCATCTCACAATCTCTACAACACCAACAGAACCTAGGTTAGGCACCTATAGCTTCCAATCACCATCCCATGAGTTACCACACTTAATGCATGCTCATATTTCCATAATAACTCCATATATATAAGTCTAAGGGTAAAAGATTACCTCTTGTAGATCAAATCTTGAAAGACAACTTTGGGGTGTTCTTGACATTTTGAAGAAATCCTATGAAATCCAATCAAAATCATGTTGTAACTAGTGATTGAGAAGTGAAATCACCATGAAAACACACTTAAAAACTCACCTTGGGTGTGCAATTGGATGCCTTGGTCGAGTTGGGGGTGTAGAGGAAGCCCTAAGCTTGAGAAATGTCTCAAATTATATTATTTCCGGTCTTTAGGTGTATTTAGAAGCCTTCCACTAGCTCGATCACGCACCTGGTCGCGCTAAAGTAGCGCAACGAAGGCAGAATACTTCGCAATATGCGCGTCCACTAGCGCGATCGCGCACCTGGGCATGCTAGTGACACATGCCCAATAAAATTGTCCTAACTTTCTGCATACACCTCCAAATGACGAACGGTTTGTTGAGTTGAAAACTAGACTCAAAGAGATTTAATTTGATAGGTTGTGCATCACACAACTCCTTATATAACTTGAGATATGATCGTTCAAAGTGAGGTCTTGTGCGCACTCATTTACAACTTTCGTCTAATATGAAATTTTCCAACTGGGCTTAGACTTAGGCCTCTCCTTAGACCCCAATTCACCTCTAATATGACTTATATGCTTATTAACATATCCAATGGATACCCATTATATCATGGATTCTCATTTGCACACAAAATAAAATAATTAGTCTACCTTGGCTCGACAAACTCTTAAATTACTTGAGAAAAAAATTTCCAGGGCCTTACAGAACCACTTACTTATTGTTTATTGTTTGGTTATTACGGATGTATTCCATTCCTATTTATAATTTCTACACTTTATGTTTTGACCCTTGTCGACCCCTCATCATTATCTTTTCGAGGTTAGACTAGATACTTACTTGGTATATATTATTTATGTAGTCACGCTACACTTCTTCACTAATTGTGCAAGATATGAGGCATGTGCTTCTGGCGCCCATTCAGGATCGTACCCCCCGCTACTCGGAGACTTAGTGGTGATGTCACGATCAAAAATCCAAATAGTCGTGATGGTACCTAGCCCAACCTGCTAGGTAAGCCAACTAACAACTATCTAATTCCAATGAAATTTTATAATACAATTAAGTAAAATAAAATATCTGAATCCTATACATTTCCCAAGGGCTGGTTGTACCATTCATGAGCTTTTATGATTGGAATTTACAACGCTGGTGTGAAATAAAAATACATCATCTATCTAAATAATACATAAACAGATTTTTCATAACTCTAGAGCTACCATGAATAAGAGGCAGCTATAAGCGGAATGCAGGTACATCTTCAAATCCATATCCTGTCGATAGCAACAACGTCAGTAGGAAACATCTGCACACAAGGTGCAGAAGTGCAGTATGAGTAGAACCGAACCCCTGTACTCAATAAGCAAAAAATCTAACCTTAGGTTGAATGTAGTGATGAGCAGGAACATAGGTCGGAATCCGACACAAACAACCAACAACAGCACAACAACATAATGAAAGTAATAAAAGAAGTAACTCAGAGACAAAATGTTCAGCTCGTTCACAGTTCCAAAAAATAGGTCTGCTTTTCATGTAGATCAATGAAAATCCAAATTTTTTACTGAAATCGCCAAAATATGGGTGAGTTTGAAAACTGTAATATTTCCCAAAAAGGTTTCAACATGTAAATGTGTCATTTTCAAATGGCACGAGTGCTTACCGTGAAAATTGTAACAACAATTAAATTTGATTATGGGACTCTAAAAATACGTGATCTATTTGAATTCCGGTTGTTCAGCAGTCGATGATATGTATGTGAGACTTAGAAACAAAATAAAGGCTAAGGATAAGGTGATGGTCGAACCGATAGGTTAGCAATCGGGCCTCTAGCTGGCCGATTCGGGGGCCTCGAGGTCAATTCCGGGGCTCGACTGCGAGCTATCGAAGGTAATCGAAGTATGACTAACAGTTATATCAAAATCAAAGAAGGCTCTTTATGGCCAATGATAAGAAATAAACGATGAAAAATAATGGAGATAATAAATGAGAGCAATAATATCAAGAGAGTATGTAAAAAAACAAAGAGAATGTTGTCTTATATTTCTTGTGGAGCAGCTGAAGCAACTGAACTTACAAAATGACAAGGACTAACTTTATATAGGAGGGAGATCCCCACATAGTACAAAATACACTAATTATATAGATATGGGGATGGGACGGCTGAATGACGCCCTGATTCGGGTTCAGAGTAGGTCGCTAGTGTCACGCCCCAACCTCGGGAGGCGCGACCGGTGCTCAATCGAGTGACCCCAACTGAGCAAGCCTTACCAAACACTACCTACCCAACTCAATATGCATAAGGGGACCATGCTTTCATTTGTTCAACAATGAAAATAGTATATTCGACATTTTTAGTTCATTTTAGATCATAACATTAAACTGTAGATAAGTTAGTTTCCAAAGTTCCCATAGAGTTACAATTCGTAGGCAACATAAGTATAGAATTACAACACATCTCGCACACTCATCCGACACCCACATCTGACCCACATATATGTCTACGGAGCCTCTAAGGATACAAAAGATATATGTGACAACGCCGGCAACAAGGCCTCGGCTATACCTCAAAAAGTGAAAGTCCAAAAAGGCAAGAGGTGTGCAATGTATCCGCTTGAAGGAGAAAGGGGCTTACCAACATCTTTGAGAAGGAGAATGCTCCGCTACACACGATCGACACTATCCGCTACGGAGCCACCTACATTTATTTAAAAAAAATGTAGCGTCCCTGGCAAAAGGGACGTTAGTACCATGGAATAGTACTAGTATGTATAACTAAACACCATTTTACTAGAAAGAACTACCAAGCAATGACAAGTATATCACATAGGTGAATCAAATATGCAAATCATAGAATCATTCACATAATTGCCATAACATAGTTTGGGGCATTTCTTTCACACGTTCATCACTGTTCTCGATACCACCGCTATCTTGAGCGGTGTCCGATCACGACCCGACCGGCTAGGTTGCTTCTGTGAGGCCCCGTGTAAGAAATTTCCACTCTAAACCCGAACCTCGTAGTGCCAAGTTAGGGCCAGGTGTTAGAAACTCATAAACATTCCGCGGCTCGGACCTTTTGAGCTGATCTATGCAATTAAAAATCAAGAATCAAAGTTTTCCAGAAAAGTGCAAATGTGCGGTTTAGAATGCGGTCGCATACCAGGTATGCGAACCTCATTTCTGCCGCAGAGTCAGTCAGTGTGCTAGCTAATTTGAGGTTAAATATGCGGTCCATTATGCGATCGCATAACCAATATGCAGACCGCATAGTCGTCGCATAATTTCCTTGGGATTTTGTGAAGGTCAGTACTGCGGTGCATAATACGACCGCAGAACGGGTATGCGGACCGCATTTCTGTCACATACCCAATCAGAAGGTTCAGGTTTTAGGAGCCTTTTTGCGGTCCAATATGCGGCCCGTATTTCCACTTTGCGATCACAAATGCGATCGCAGATCCGACTCGGGGCTCCAATTTTCTAATTTTTAACCCGACCTCCCTATCGTTATATTCGGTATTATAGCTCATTTTGAGCAATTTTCTAGAGATTTCTAGAGTTAGGGAGAGGGGTCTAAGTGAGAGAAAGTTCCCCCCCCCCCCCACCAAATTACTCCATGAAACCTTGTTGAATCCTTGAAGATAATCAAGCAAGGGCAACTAAACTTTTCATCCCAAGAGGTAAGGCTTCATCACCTCAGTATTATTTCTACACTCAGCTATAAGGGGTCATTATTAAGGTAATTCATGGGTATAAGAATTGATTCCTTGCATGCATATCAAAACTTAGGGAATTGGAAGCTAGTAAACTAAAAAGGGAGCAATTGGGGTATAAAAGGATAGAAATTTCTCTCAAAAAGGGGCCTAAGATCATAATGCACCTTTAGTGTTTGATATTATGCACGAACCAAGATAGAATCTCAACTTCGTATCTAATTCTCGGATTAATTTGTAATTCATACAAAATAGATCGAAGCGATAAGAGTTCCGAAAATTTGTAAAGAGTAAGGGAAGCTATATTGAGGTATGTATGGCTAAAACCCCCTTTTATTAGAAATTGAGCTCCGTGGGCATTTACGAAAGTGTGGTAAGATTTGAATCGGTTAATGTATTGATTGTCATTGCGCATTAATTTATTTGCAATTATCTACACATATACGTGAAGGATGTGCCTCAATATGATGTAATGTATCATTCTTGAAAATTTAGAGAAGTATGAAGAATACAATTATGTGTCGAAATGCTTAGGCTATAGGCCAAGATTGAAACTGAGAATTATTCATGCTAGATATGTGCTCACTTACCTGTGCTTGCAACTTAAACTACTCTTGTATATGTCTATGAGTACAACTTGCAAGATGAATGTTGAAAACGGAAAACGATGTGATAATGGTGGCCCTAAGTGCCATGGAATTGATATGATATATGTGAAATAAAGAATCGTATGTGATGAACAATGAGAAAGGAATAACGCCTAGATAAGGCGACTTAGCCGATCGGGTCGTGATCGGACACCATGCCGCACACATGGTGGTAATATGCTGATATTGAGCTCCGGATAGAGTAAATGAAATAGTGATTGAGATATATGCCCCAAATGAGGCAATCTAGCCGGTCGGGTCGTGATCGGACTCCGCTCTAGATAGCGGTGGTATTGAGAACAGTGATGAACGTAGGAAAGGAGTGCCCCAAACTATGTCATGGGAATTATGTTTATGATTTTGTGATTTGCATATTTGATTCACCTATGTGATTTACTTATCATGGCTTGGTAGTTCTTTCTAGTAAAATGGTATTTAGTTATACATACCAGTACTATTCCATGGTACTAACGTCCCTTTTGCCGGGGGCGCTATATTTTCTTAAATGAATGTAGGTGGCTCCATAGTAGATAGTGCCGATCGCGTGAAGCAGAGCATTCTCCTTTCCAAAGATCTTGGTGAGCCCCTTTCTCCTTCAAGGGGCTATATTGCACATCTTCTTATTTTGGACTTTCACTTTCGAGGTACAGCCAGGGCCTTGTTGCCGGTGTTGTCACATTTATTTTTTGTATCCTTAGAGGCTCTGTAGACATATATGTGGGTCAGATGTGGGTGTCGGATGGGTGTGCGAGCTGTGTTGTTATTCGATACTTATGTTGCCTATGAATTGTAACTCTATGGGAACTTTGGAAACTAACTTATCTACAATTTAACGTTATGATCTAAAATTAACTAAAAATGACGAATATACTATCTTCCATTGTTGAATAAATAAAAGCATGGTCCCCTTATGCGTATTGAGTTGGGTAGGTAGTGCTTGGTAAGGCTTGCTCAGTTGGGGTCACTCGATTGAGCGTCGGTCGCGCCTCCCGAGGTTGGGGCGTGACAGCCTCATTGGAGGCATATATATAAATCACTATTTCATTTCCCTTATCCGGAGTTCAATATCAGCACATCACCACCATGTGTGCGGCATGGTGTCCGATCACGGCCCGATCGGCTAGGCCGCCTTGCCTAGGCATCGTTTCATTCTCATTAATCATCTCACTTGAATCAATTATATTTCATGTATTAATTCAATTCATGGGCACTTTGGGCCACAGTTATCTCATCATTTTCCTTTTCAATATTCACCTTGCAAGTTATGATCATAGGCACATATGAAAATAATTCAAGTTGCAAGCACATGTAAGTGTTCACATTATTAGCATGAAAATTCTCATTTTTGATCTTTGGCTTATAGCCCACGCATTTCAACACATGATTGTATACTTCATACTTCATTAAATATCAAGAGTAGTACATTACTACGTTTGGGGCACATCTTTCATGTATATGTGCATATAAATTACAAATTAATCAATGTGAAACAATAATCAGCACACCAACCAATCAAATCTTACCACACCTTCGTAAATGCCAACGGAGCTCAATTTCTAATAAAAGGCGGTTTTAGCCATACATACCTCAATATAGCTTTCCTTACTCTTTACAAATTCTGGAATTCTTATCACTTCGATCTATGATGCAAGAATTACAAATTAAACCGGAAATTAGAGACGAGGTTGAGATTCTAGCTTGGTTCAAGCATAATATCGAACACTTGAGGTGCATTATGATCTTAGGCCCCCCTTTGAGAGGAAATTTCTATCATTCTATACCCCCAATTACCATCTTTTTAGTTTACTACTTTCCAATGTCCTATGCTGTGGTGTGCATGCAAGAGATTCATTTTTATACCCATGAATTACTTCCCTAAGGACCCCATATAGCTAAGTATACAAATATGAGTTGAGGTGATGGAGCCTTACCTCTTGGGATGAAGATTTAGGAGCCTTCACTCGATTAGCTTCAAGGATTTAGCAAGATTCTATGGAGTAATTTGATGGGGAGAACTTTCACTCACTTAGACCCCTCTCCCTCACTCTAGAAATCTCCAGAAAACGCTCAAAACGAGCTATAATACCCAATATAACGATAGGGGCGTTGGGTTAAAAATTAGAAAATTGGAGACCCGAGTCGGATCTGCGGTCGCATTTGCGATCGCAAAGTGGAAATGCGGGCCGCATATTGGACCGCAAAAAGGCTCCCAAAACCTGGTATGCGACCGCATTCTGGACCGCATTTTTGCACCCTTCCGGAAAGCTTTGGTTCTTGATTTTTAAATGCTTAGAGTGGGGCCTTACATTCTCCCCCATTTATGATCACTCGTCCTCGAATGAGGATCAAAGCTCACTTATGAGGAATTCTTATGCGACTTCAGACTTTCACAATATAGAACATATCCAGAGTCCTAAATTTGGTTAACTCCGTGATTTTCTGAAAATTTTGCCAGAGTTTCCTTTGTACCTAGGCGTTATCCACCTGTCAGAGAACCCCAGCAACACATCCCAACAGTATAAATACATCTCACAAACATAATATAACTTGTAGAACATCAACTAAGGCCGTATAGGCAATCACACTACCAAAAAGGGAATGGTTTTACATAGATCAAGCCAAAAGATAAGAGTTCATAGGAGATAAATGCATAAAAGCTATTACATGACTAATCAAATAAATGTGGATACTTATTTTTAATTTCATCCTCGGCTTCCCAAGTAGCTTCCTCAACTTGCTGGTTCCGCCATAACACTTTCACGGATGTAATTTCCTTATTCCTCAATTTTTGAATTTTCCTATCAAGAATAGCAACTGGACTTCTTCATATGACAACTCTTCATTAACCTCAATAGTCTCAACTGGCACAATAGTTGACGGATCTCCCACTATCTTCCTCAACATAGACACATGAAAGACCAGGTGGACCAATGACATCTCGGGTGGTAGCTCGAGCTTGTATGCCACCTGACCAATCCTCTGAATGATCTTCTACGGTCCGACATACCTCGGACTCAATTTTCCCTTCTTTCCGAACCGCATGATGCCCTTCATAGGGGATACCTTCAGAAATACCCAATCATCTTCTTTGAATTCTAAATCTCTGCGACGAACATCCGAGTAAGACTTTTGGCGACTCTGAGCAGTTTTCAACCTTTCTTTAATAACCCTGACTTTCTCCATGGCCTGATGCACGAGGTCCGGCCCTATCAACTCTGCTTCTCCAACCTCGAACCATCCAATGGGGGATCTACATCTCCTACTGTACAATGCCTCGAATGGTGCCATCTGGATACTAGCATGAAAACTGTTATTGTAAGCAAATTCTATGAGTGGAAAATGGTCATCCCAACTACCCTTGAAATCAAGAGTACAAGCTCGCAACATGTCTTCAAGCGTCTGAATAGTTCGCTCAGCTTGCCCATCGGTTTGTGGATGGAAAGCTGTGCTAAGATTTACCTGCGTCCCCAAGCCTTGTTGAAACTTCTTCCAAAAGTTGGCTGTGAACTAAGCCCCTCGATCGGAAATGATTGAGACTGGAGTGCCATGTAACCTGACTATCTCTTTAATATATAGCTGAGCATACTGTTCCGCTATGTCGGTAGATTTAACCGGCAAGAAGTGTGCTGACTTCGTGAGTCGGTCCACGATCACCCAAATTGAGTTGAACTTGCGCGGAGTGCGTGGCAGACCTACAACAAAATCCATATTGATCATTTCCCATCTCCACATTGGAATTTCTATGTTTTGAGCCAATCTACCGGGCCTTTGATGTTCGGCCTTTACTTGCTGACAATTCAGACATTTTGCCACAAAATCCGCCACATTCCTTTTCATGTTGTTCCACCAATAAATTTCCTTGAGGTCATGATACATCTTTGTAGAACCTGGGTGCACAGAATACCTGGATGTGTGAGCCTCTGCCTTGATCCTTTCCCGAAGACCATCGATATCAGGAACACACAGGAGGTCTTGGTACCATAGAGTACCATCATTCATGCCGAAGGAGAAAGCTGTGGTCTTGTGTTTGTGAATCCCCTCTTTCAATTGTGCTAACAACGGATCGTTAAATTGTTTTTCCTTCACCTCTCCTACAAGCGATGATTCAGCTCCATTCTGTATAATTACCCCTCCTTCATTAGAGTCTGCAAGGCGAACTCCCAAACTGGCCAACTGGTAGACCTCCCTGGCTAGCGGCCTCTGATACGCCCCCAAATGAACCAAATTCCCCATAGATTTTCGACTAAGAGCATCTGCCACGACATTAGCCTTTCCTGGGTGGTAGAGAATATCAATGTCATAGTACTTGAGTAACTCTAGCCATCTTCTTTGCCTCAGATTCAACTCTTTCTGCTTGAAAATATATTGATGGCTCTTATGATCCGTAAATACATCCACATGAACCCCATACAAATAATGCCGCCAAATCTTTAGCGCAAACACCACTGCTGCCAGCTGTAAGTCATGGGTTGGATAGTTCTTCTCATGATTCTTGAGTTTCCTAGAAGCATAGGCTATAACCTTGCCATGTTGCATCAACACACACCCAAGCCCGATTCTCGAGGCATCACAATACACCACAAACTCCTCTTTACCTTATGGCAGGGCTAATACCGGCGCTGGTGTCAATCTTGACTTCAATTCTTGAAAACTCTTTTCACAAGCATCAGACCATTGGAATTTAACGGCTTTCAACGTTAATTTAGTCAATGGAGAGGCAAGAGTAGAAAACCCCTCCACAAACCTCCTGTAGTACCCGACCAGGCCTAAGAAACTGCGAATCTCAGTAGGAGCGGTAGGTCTAGGCCAATTCTTCACTGCTGCAACCTTCTGAGGATCAACCATAATTCCTTCCCTAGAAACGACATGGCCCAAGAACGCGACCGATTCAAGCCAAAATTCACACTTTTAAAATTTCACATACAATTGATGTTGCTGAAGAGTCTGCAGAATTGCCCTGAGATGGTCGGCATGGTTCTCCCGACTTCGGGAATACACCAGAATGTCGTCAATAAACACTATCACAAAAGAGTCTAGGAAAGGCTTGAATACTCTATTGATAAGATTCGTGAAAGGAACTGGGGCATTTGTTAGTCCAAAAGACATTACCATAAATTCAAAGTGCCCATACCGCGTTTTGAAGTCTGTTTTTGGAATATCTCGCTCCCTTATCTTCAACTGATGATACCCGGACCGCAAGTCAATCTTCGAGAAACACATAGCACCTTGCATTTGATCAAATAAGTCATCTATTCTTGGCAAAGGATATTTTTTTTCATTGTGACTTTGTTGAGTTGCCCGTAGTCAATGCACATCTGTTGCGATCCATCTTTCTTTCTTACAAACAAGACCGGTGCATCCCATGGCGACACACTCGGCCGGATGAAAACCTTTTCTAACAAATCCTTCAATTACTCCTTTAGCTCTTTCAATTCTGCCGGCGCCATTCTGTAAGGTGGGATTGATATAGGCTCCGTGCCTGGCATCACATCGATCCCAAAATCAATCTCCCCATCTAGAGGAATTCGAGGGAGTTCATCTGGAAAGACATCTGGAAATTCATTCACAACTGGTACAGTCTCAAGGCTAAGTGCCTCGGCATTGGTGTTTGTAACCCGAACTAGATGGTAGATACACCCCTTCTTGATCATCTTTGCAGCCTTAAGGTAGGAAATAAACCGACCTCTAGGAACCATGTTATCTCCCTTCCACTCAATAACAGGCTCATTAGGAAATTCAAGCCTCATAGTTCTGGTCCAACAGTCAAGTTTGGCAAAACACGAATAAAGCCAATCCATCCCCTTTATGACATCAAAGTCGACCATCCCTAATTCAGTAAGATCGGTCGTGGTATCCCTACCCCGCACCGTAACAATTAAACTTCTATAAACTCGAGCAGCCAAAATTGACTCACCAACCAGAGTAGACACAGAGAATGGTTCATGAAGTTGTTCTAATTCTATCCCAAATTCCATAGCAACAAATGGGGTAACATAGGATAAGGTGGAACCGGGGTCAATAAGTGCATACACATGATGAGATTGGACAGTCAGAATACCTGTAACAACATCTGGAGAAGCCTCTGCAGTTTGGCGGCCACTCATAGCATAGAATCGGCTGGGACCTCCTGAACTCTGCGCACCACCCCTAGCTGCACCACGCCCCGCGGGTGCTGGGGTACCTCGAGCTGGAGAGGGGGATGAAGATGTAGCAGCTGCTGGACTGGAAGGCTGAGCTGTTCTCTCATGGTTATCGAACAAGTGCGGGAAAACTAGCACAATAGATTCACTAACTAAAAAACACAATGAACACATGTTATGGAGGTGTAAAGAGAAAGTAAACATTTGTTATGAGCTGGACATTTTTCTGCTATGTTAGCTCCCAACTGCAATATACGACCATGCCATGAGCAACCACAATACTAGGACAAGGTGAGCTTCCTACTGCGGAATGTCCCAAGTGGACACGAAAGTTATGGAGACACAATATCTTCCTATGACGGGGATGCGAGGCTCCCTAAATCTTCAGAGAGACTTTATGCACACGGTGACCATTTCGATTGACATGCACTCACGTGATAGGTGTTAAGGTATGCTCTTATGTTACTAGGCAGTGAGAAGCTTTCATGATGATATTCGCAAGGGAGTAGATTGACTGTTCAAACCATATAATCCATATACACAACTGAGTAAAACAGTGACTCGAGAAGGATCACAACGCTGGGATGCTTTGCATGGAACTTGGCACCACAAAGGTGAATTTTTTACGATGGTGCATGTAGTGGCACAAACGAGTAGATTTTGTCCAATTAAATAAAAGGATTCTGTAAAAAATTCATCGGATATAATCCCTTGGTGAGAATTTAGGAAAAACAAGTGGGAAGTATCAATCCTAGAGTTATAACTCAATTCAAGGGCATAATTATAGAACTTAATTCCACAAGAATGTAAATGAGAGAATTCACAATAGAGTAGATTCACGAATCGTGCGTCTCGTTAAAAGAGTCGATACATGCAATGTTTTGTTATTCAACACCTTGTTAGGACCATGTTTATGAGAACTCTTCACTATGGGCGTACATACATAATGAGTAGAAATTTTCATTTGACTCACTTAACGATGTTAGGTTGATAGGGAAATAGCTTAATCGATACCCCTCGACTCCACCTCTCTAACGTACGTAGGTAACATGATGATATACCACATGATCTGATGGTTCAGAGACATCAATAGGGACAAGGACACTCCCCTCATAGCGATATATTTTACCAATCCATCCACAGCTCAATACATTCTCCTAACAAGTCCTTGGGCAATCCACTCGGACTCAATGGTGGAATCAATCCCTCCTTACATGATTCAAATTCGCTGATTATGGTATCAAGGTTACCAATCTTGAGAACAAGACTTATAGAGGAAATCGGCTCCCTAACTTGAGCTCTATCACACGATTGGAGTATCAAAGAAGGGTGAAATTCCTAAATGTCCGAATAGCCTCCAACTTATAGATGTGGTCGACAACACACCGATAAGAAGGACTCTACTAGACACGGCTCCGAGACATCCTAGGATACTTTTAAACCTGGCTCTGATACCAAGTTTGTCACGCCCCAAAATCCGAGGAGCGCGACCGACGCTCAACCGAGTAAACCCGACCGAGCAAGCTTGTTAGATCTCATTCTACCCCAAACTAACTCATGAATAATTTGGAGATGGACTCCATTAATCAAATTCTATAAACACATCATTAACGATTTCCATTTCATTTTCATTAGCAACTTCATTCGCCATATTAAAGGTATTACAAGTTTTATACGTCATTGCCAAACACCAATATTTCTATTTAAAATTCCCATGCCCGACACTACCCACAACCTGTCTACGGAGCCTCTAACTACAACTAAAGAATAATATGGAAATGCCGGCAACAAGGCTCCGGCTATACCTTACACAAATACAAAAATGAGACTCCGTGAAGAAGAGCGACATGAGCTACACGGGGCCCCGAGAGGAAAAGGGCTCACCAATACAGCTGACAGGAAATGGATAAGGTGCTACTGTTGGTGGACTGAAGTACCTGCACCTACAATCATAACACAAATGTAGCGCCCCTGGCAAAAGGGACGTCAGTACATTTGAATTGTACTTGATGTTTTAAACGTCAATACCACACAAGAGGGGGGGGGTGTGATTTGTGTGGTACCTAATTTTCGCGTTAGAAGAACCTGGTTCTTCTAAGTGTTCTAACTACAGCAGTTTGCGGAATAATAAATACTGAAAATAAAGTGCACAGAGATTTTTATGTGGAAAATACCTGGCTCAAAAGGTGAAAAAACCACGACCTACTACTCAGTAGGAGTTTCCCAAACTCCACTAAAATCACTGAGCCAAAAACTGCATTTACAAAACTCTTTGTAAACCTAAGGATTAACTCTAATCCCAGTGTAGCACACAGCCTCAACTGTTGCGACACTTTCAAGTTAACTCTAACTTGAATACTCAATATACCTATTACAATTGCTTCTAGATAAAGCTAAAAGGTACAATATGAAAACCCACTACAATTGAACTAGACTTAGAATAAATACAATGATGAAACTGGTTCTTCTATCTTAGTTCATGTAGCTTCAGACGTGCACACTTGTATCTCGCATATGTTGCTAGCAAATGAGACTTGATCTTTATGCTCTCAAATATGCTTAACTTCTGCTTATGTGCATTCACCTGTGAAAGAGAACAATCGTTATATTTATAGAGTTAGTAATCAGAGTTTGATAAGAACTCGAATTGTGGATCCTTTGACAATTCGAGTCCAAGAACAACTCTAACTCCTAATCCATATTCTTGATCCGGATGTAATTCTCT
Source organism: Nicotiana attenuata (assembly GCF_001879085.1). Lineage (NCBI taxonomy): Eukaryota > Viridiplantae > Streptophyta > Magnoliopsida > Solanales > Solanaceae > Nicotiana > Nicotiana attenuata. Next base: position 1,198 of record NW_017674251.1, on the reverse strand, counting down.
TTTCATAAGGAGACTTCAACTCCTTATCCTATATGCAATCTTTTCGATCAGTTAAGAAGATATTCATCAAGATATTGCTGCTTGATCTCAAGGACTTATCTTCTTCACGTGCACTTCATGTGTATGGGCCATAACAACTATGTCTCCTTAGATGAACCTGGTCCTTTACTGAGTTCGTTTGTCATTCTTCAAAACTTCAACTGATCTTGGGCCAACAAATTCCCCCTTTTTGATGATGACAAACTCTGTGCTTTTACTGATTATAGAACCTGTGGAACTCAGCTAAAATATCATCACTTACTTATCATTAAGGGCCAGGTTTAATTGGTCATAAACATCACTGTTCAGAAAATAGACACAATTTCTTTTTAAAGCACAATATCTTCCCCCTTTTGGCATCATCGAAAAGCTGCATAAATAATGTGATCTCAGTAACCTAATTAGTACTCATGGCCACTGGGGCAACTGCAAGTGAACACATGCTTTAGTTAATTAGAAATCAACTCAACACAAATACCTATTAAGATCAGAATTAACAAAAAGCAAGAAAAGCTGCATTCATTGATTAGCAAGGTGTTTCTACAATGCAGTCCACAAGAAGAAAAACAAAATTACCAAACCATGAGCAAAAGAAAATAACTAAAATCCAAAACTGGGTCACTGAGGGGGTCTAGACTGGTGCACACTAGGACAGAATATCTAAGGCTTAGAAGAGCTGGAGGGTTGGGTTTGTAGCAGATTGAGCATCTGTTGAAGCATGCTCTCATTTTTCTCCTTCTCCTTAGCAAGTTCAGCTCTCAACCCATTCCTTTCTCCCTCCAATTCAGCAACTCTGGCCTGAAGCCTTGCTATCTCAGCGTCATTTGCCCCAACCTCCTGAACTAAGGCTCTGACCTTACTATTCACAGGAGTTTTTACTGAAGAACCAGGTTCAACTGGAGCTTTACTGAGCATATAATCACAAGCTTGAAGGGTTTTCCGAGAAATTTGTATCATATACGGAACGAGGGCGACCCGTGTAAATACATCGGTTTCTTACTCGTGCAAAGGAACTCTTTCTTGGCAACTTGGACAACTTAGAACGATGTTTGTCCCGCATATCACTAGTAAGATCGGGATCTTTACAAAGGGCTTTATAAAGCTTTCGTCTCAATTCATATTTAGCCGCGAGCAATCTACGTTTGTGATCTCGTATATT
>NW_017674250.1:103264-103639 GCF_001879085.1 Nicotiana attenuata | reverse complement strand
GGTCAAAACATAAATGGTAATTCTAAAAAGATCCTCCAGACATAATTTAGGGTTTATATTCGAGAAATTGACATCGGGTGATAACTCCTAAACCAATTGATATATTTTTAGCCAGAAATTAGAAGTAAAAATAGAACTGGTTAGCCAGTTTTCGGACAGGTCATTGAAAATAGCCAGCGTTTGCAAAGTCGTTAAAAATAGCCATTATTTTGTTGCAACACGAAAAGTTCCAGCATAATATACTGGAGATCAGTGCACCTGTGAATGAACTTCCCGCGTATTATGCTGGACCGGTATATTATACTGGAACTCCAGTATAATATACGTAGATACAGTAGTACTTATAGTCTAGTAGTACTTTACGGATTTAGTACA
>NW_017674250.1:79382-98412 GCF_001879085.1 Nicotiana attenuata | reverse complement strand
GCGCGAGGCTTGCCTTCTTCTCAACTCTTTAAGAGCTAGAAGAAGAGCAATTGCTTATATAACCCATAAAAAAACCTCTTCCTCTTTCCAATATGGGACAATGCCCATTTGCCAAGGAGGGGAACTTAAATTTCACTCAAAATTTCATTTCCCTCCATTTCCCATTCAACCCTCTTTTAAGTATTTAATATATTAATTAAATACCTTAAAAACCCAACAATCCCCCACATGAATGGGGAATGGCTATATCACTGAAGTATGCATGAAAAACTGTGTGATTCACAAGTAAGGATTAATTGCATCTGGATAAGTAGGTTTCCCTTTGAACTTTCCGTAGTGAACTTATGTCGGATATACTCGATCAATCGGTAGATTTGATATCTTTGAACCGTCGAACTTTAGTGTATACCTAGACAACCACAAGTCACACAACCAACCCTTAACCGTCTTTGGTTCTCATTGTTGTGTTCGTTTCAGCCATGAACACCGCCTGGTTTCATAAGTGCGTAGAGAACTGGCCTTGCTGTGTTCTCCTTGAAGCGGCTAACACTTCACACTTACATAGGTGATTCCTAAACGTGTCATCCCGTAGATACACTATTTGATATACCCTGTATCAAATTTAGAAATCATTAAAAAGCCTTAATGCTTTATCCTTGGTACTGAACATTGTCTCATCACGAGAATGGACCAAAAGTTTAGTTGACAATGTTGAACCGTCATAAATGACNTACACATTTGGTATACCCCGTGTACTTCAAATTTTTTAGAAAGTCATTAAAAAAGCCTTGAATGCTGTTTAATTCCTATGGACTGACACATTGTCTCATCTGAAAGTATGACAAAAAGTTTTCTAGTTGATCAATGCGGTTGCTTTTGATATCTCCCACTTACGTATACTATAAGCGTGACGTCAGTTTGTTTTGATCTCCTTACTCCTAGATCTTGGGATCTCCCAGCTTTATCTTTACTGCTTATTTTATTTACGCATGCCCCACTCCATTGTACCTTTTCTCATCAGACGGGCACCACTGCGTATTGATCACACCCTTCTGTCCACTCTTACTCTTCGCCATTGTCACTCTTCGTCTCAATCGCACTACTCTCTCTAGTTAGGCCTTTTTGTGTAGTGGATCCGAACCCATTCTATCCACAGCTCGTGACTTACTTACATAGGTCTTCTGTAATCGTGTATTCATTCTAAGAGCGGCTAGTAGCGCAGATGGGGCTCTACACCCGTCGGTTTTTATGTCTCGTCCGTAGATGTATGCAAGACCGAGCACGGTGTGAAAACTCCGCTTCGCCCGTTTCTATGAAGCTCTTACATAAATCAGCTTCCCCATGGGTGAATCCCGGCTTTCCGACAATTGCCCGATCTTGACTAGAATCCCCTATATATACACCTTGCAACTATATGGTCCTCCAACCGGGTCTTCTGGGCCAAAATCTTGTAATCACTCTTATCCGCCAAAAGAAATTTCCCTATCTCAGTGAACTCCATTGTCAGGGCTTCTTCAGTCCGTCCTGCTTTTATCCTCCAAGGACTAGAACTCAGCCGCTCCATTATTGACATTATCTTTATTAGACGGTGCCAATGTATGCTACCAACTCCTAGATATGTGTCTGGATTAGACTTCCAAGAATGACCCGCTCCTTCCACCAATATGTGTAGAGTAATCTTTATTCCACTCTGTTGGATCCTGGAAATGGTTAGGTTCGTTGATCCTCCGGTTGAGTGCCTAACATACACGCTGAGCTCCACATTTGGCACATGTAACACGACGTCATTTAACTAATCCAGTCCCCTTACTCAATGAACAATCGTGACGGATGATTGTGATGGATGTCAATCTGCCATATAGGCAAAGTTCTCCTGGTGCCACTGCTCCGTCTATGTTTACTAATAAATACCCCTAAACTCGTTTCGTGGCGATGGCCATCATCATGTGAGACACGTCCTGGCCTCGGTAATTTGCGTCGATGATAATGTCGACTCGAATTAATCTATACAGTCGTCCACAAAGCTTGGTATCTGTCATGTATGTGCAGCTGCTCTCACCAATTTCCATTCGGTGTGTTATGCTATTAGTGAACACGAGCATAATCCAATGTGATATGCTACTGGCCTTTGTTCTTTGCTAATGCAAGATTCACATTCAACTTGGAGCTTTGCATTTTAAAGCCCAATGTGCTGAATTTTTCAAGTACTTGTCCGTTAATGTATAATTGAGTATTGTGCAATGCTAGCGCTTAGTTAAGTTCTACTCTCGGCATTCTTAATTCCCAAGACATTAAATCAGCATACTCCCAATCAGCTTTATCTATATACCAAACTTGCTAGTTAGCATACGTAGTCTATATAGCTAGTAAGCATTATTACTAGTTTCTCCAGCAATAGCATCGCACACTCACTCTTGACTCGTTGCTACTGCCAAATGCCTGTAAAGTTACTGATCCGCTATCGGTAGTATGCATATATAACACTGCCACTATATAAAACGTAACACCTATGCACAACCTCATTCTGTAGTTTCATTTAGAAACATTTGTTGTATCAAATAATTCTACGCTCGTAACACATATACAACACTTGTCGACTTTATCTTTAAATCCATATTTGACATAACGTGGGTTGTTTTTGTTCTCCAAATTTTAGCAGTGCAATGCTCTTCGTTGAAGTGCTTATGCTATTTAATCCAGCTTAAGTAAGGGACTCTCTACAGTCTCTACTAGAAACCTTTCTGCTTTCTCTTTTACCTGACCACAAACCCTTCATGGTCGTTGTTCCATTGTATAATTCTTCGCTTCCACCGGTACTCTTCCATTCGTAGAAGAGGCCGTCTTTAACATCATTTTGATGTCAATGCCAATTTCTGCTATTCATCTAAGTACACCACTCACGGCTTATAAATCGATGCCAGCTTAACGCGTGGTGTACACTAACGTTTCGATAACCCGATTTCCGTGGATGTAATTTGTTGTCAACTGGAGCAGTATTGGTTATGCCAAAGTAGTCTCACAAACGACCCTTGTCTCGTCTGTCCTTATACCTTTTACCACAAGTCCCTTGCCTTATAAGCCTTTGGCTCGATCCGGTTGCTAAAGACCCATTCATTCTTTCCTATTTTCCTCTTAACAGATCCCATTTTATTCCGATTCCGCAACCGGTTTGGGTATTTTACTTAGATATCTGAGCTCTTGCTCCGTTGCCGGTGTTGCCAGCATCTTTTACCAGATCCTACGTCTTCACGGAACCTTATCTGACATCGTATATCCTAAGTCTAGTCGTTTCCTCGATCCGCGTTAGACCGCGAAGCGCTTGTCAGTCAGCGCCTTCCCATCTATTTCACTTAGATGACCGCGAACGGCTAGTCCTAATTCTATCTTATGTAAATAGGTGCCGTACGCCTCTATTCCCATCCAGGGTGTAGTGTTATCCATAATTACTACCAATGCCTTATCAATTGTTTCCAATGAGTCTGATTTATGTGATTCATCTATCCGCCTCACTTCATTGACCGTCCTTCTTTCCTACCTTCATTAACAAGATTTCCCGAAGCAACACAGCCCCGAAGACTAACTCGCTTCTTTTAAATGTTTAGGCGTCCATTTTCGTTCTTCTGCGAGAATTCCAATTACAATGTTATATAGAGGTATAAATCGTTTGACTCTTCAAATAATTATGGAAATTGATAGGTACGTTTCTGACCGTGTTTAGTCTCCCTTGACTTGGTTGGATGTACTTAACTATTATGGGTCATTGTGGTGTATACATATTATTTTCTCCCTCTTTCGTTTGAGTTGTGTTTCTTAAGGTATTGGCTGTACCTTGTTATTCTTATTGTGGTTATTCCTTGTGAACTAGTTCTACGTTTCTCTGTGATCGTAAAGTTCTTTGAGTTGATTTACTTTGCCCGTTTACTTCTTGTTTATTTTCATTGACATTGTTTGCTTCTCCCTTATACTGGAGTTGTTGTTGTCGGTTTTTGCAAAAGAGTTTCCTGCCCGTTCATCCATTCCGGACTCTCGATAGATTCGTTGTCATCTCTGTCGATGCACGATATTACGGTTGTTATGGGTGCAGTTATTATTATTGTGATGCACGGAGGTTTCTGCTCAGTAGTGATAGTGTTCATTTGTTGGTTCGCAGAATAGGTGTTCATGCTCCGTGGTATTGTTACTAGGCTTGAATATTTAATTGACATCTGAATTGCAGCTCGTGAGCAAGATGGAGATCTTATAACATTTATGTGGTGCGCATGTAGCGAGACAAATAACCGTGAGTTTATAGGGATACATGTATTATGCACGTGTCGGTGTAGTGGCGAGACAAGGTCTTTTCTGATTTATGAGAAGCCTCTACGAATTTACTAATTGACCACGTGACGAGATCAGAAGTGTGGAGCTGGGCTGTTATCAGTGGATTGATTGCGTATGACTCTTGTGATATTGGGCTATGGGGAATTCTGTGTTATTGATATTTGTGTAGTGGTTAATCACTCTCATCGATAGGATATTATCTATCGTGACAAATCATTGTGGCGGAGAGAAATATTCTACGTGTCTCGCTCCACTGTGTCTTTTTTCCCTTAAATCTTAACTTAACGCTCGCTTTTATTGGAACGTAGGTGTTAGAACCACTTGCCACAAGTACGTGTGATAGTATAAGCACTCTTTTATCGGTACTAAATGTTTGCCTCTCGATATGATATTGACCTCTCCGCAGTATAGATGCCAACACATTACCTTTTGTTTTACTTGCCTATCTATGTAGAGTTAATGGCTCTTCATTAGGGCAGTGGAGGTCCTTGTGAGCGTGGTTATAAAGGTGTAATGATTTGGGAACAATTATGCCCAATTTGTGTTATGCTTTCATGTATTGGGACCGTGAGTTGTGAATAGTCGCGGTTCTTTTGTGCTATCCTTCATGGATTTATTTGGCTAAATTCACCTATGGGGATGTGGTGGTAAGTCGGTCGTTCTCTGGTTTGAGTTGTTACTTGTCTCTTCTTTCCTCTATCTATTGATTATCGAATTTTTAGCGCTTAGTGTTTGTCCGTTCATTCTTCTGGGTGTCGTACATTTCTACGGTTTCCCATAGTATTCGCCTCTGATAGTTGTTGTTTTCCTTTCTTACTGCAATTACCGGTATTATTTGCCATTTCGCATAGTCTTTTATGCAAGGCGACTGTATCATTACTCTTGTTATTTTTATACTAATACTTGTTCAGGTACTTTAGTCACAGTTAATGGAGGCGTGTGTCTTGATCCCTTTCCACTCATCACTACTCCACTGAGGTAGTCTTTGATTACTTGCCTGAGGTTGTGACTACCTCGCTTTGTGGTGCTCTAACAAACTCACTACAACATCCTTGCCATTCCATTTTTTAGAGCAGCATTGCCATTAATTCGGGTACTTGATCATAGTAGCTTGTGCGTGGATATCATTCCCCTTGTTAGCTTTGGAGACTCTTCTAGGCGTATAATTACCTCTGCTGCTGCTTGTTCGCATTGGCTTTCGGAGTCACCTTCCTGTCTTTCTTGTGCTCTATAATAGCTACGCCTTGTCATTTTTGCGCTTAATTTTGATGGAAACGTGGCTGTATTGTAGGCAAGTTTTCTAGTGCAAAACACGTGGCGTATAAGAGCTTATGACTGCCGTTGTGGTTTTATACGTACCGAGTTTAATTTATGTGCCAGTTGTTAAATTTTTAAAGATTACTTCTATTTCATATTGTCGCTAATGTTATATTACAATATCTTGTTTGTTGTGTTCAACTCAAATATATAAGGCTTAGACGCATTACGATTAGTAAATAACTTCTAACCACCCGCTGCCATCACGACACCCAAACGGAGGAATAAATTAGGTCATGTACCACACCTTTTAGAGTATTTTCATCTTCTTTGTATTAATTTTTCTATGGATTTCATTAGGTAATGTGCGTTTTTTTCAACTATAGGCTTAACAATTCTATTGTGTGTTCTTGACTACGTTTGAAGTCTTGGTCCAAATTTACTTATAAATATGCATTCTCCCTTTCAGCAATTATTAGTGCTTTTATGCTACTGAAATTTACATAACTTGTATTCAAGATCTCCATCTAGCATATATGAAATTTTTTCAAACTCATGGCTGTTTTACTAACTACTAATATTTTTTATAATGGATAATCAATCAATACAGTAACATACCACATTTGTCAAATTATATTATTTGATACTGATCATAAAACCCTCGATTCTATTGGGCATCAATAGCCACTCAATGTAAAAGCCTAAGGTTATGAAATACTTTTTTTTGTAATAATAATTCACATCGCTCACGAAGTTTGATTCGAAATACTTCTGTATCTTAAAACTTATTATAACAATTGAAAGTCGCATTAATTCAACAGATTTATTTCAGTTAGTCAGAGTTTGAATTAAGTCTTAAATGGAAGCCTTAATTCAAATAAATTCTATCAACCATTTTGGGTTTCACGTTACTTTTTATTCCAACTCCGGTAGACAATCTCTCTTAAAGAGAACAACGAATAGAGGAAGAGAAGCCCAATATTTTTAATCATGAACTTTTCATTACCCTTTAAGACAGTGTATCAAACTTGATAAATCCAGTGGCACAAAGCGAACTCCAAAATATCATCAATTAAAGACATTAGATGAAGCTGCATTTTGGATTATAATTTTCAGAAGGGATTTGTCAATGTGTAACAATACAATCCAACGACAAAACACATGAGTTATTGATTGAACATTCTAGATCACACACTCAACTTATGCAGCAGACTATACTTGTTACTAGCTTACAATATTTTATTTCTCACAAATTTTAAATCAGGTATTCTTCAACCATATCAAACTTTTTTTCCACGACTAAAGCTTGTATAAAACTATAATCTCGGTAACTAACATCTTTTAAAACAGCACTGACAGTTTACACAAATAATTCCGATTACTATTTTCAAGAAGATCTCAAATTATGTTCTGATTAATGTTACACCGATTTGCTGTCATAAGAGAAGTCAAACAAAGAATACCAAATAAATAGGGCTGACGGACGTGACGTGACATTGGAGATCAGCAAGAAGAAGATGATCAACAAAACAAACGAACAACACTTCTGAACTCAGAATCTCTTTTCTTTTTAATCTCCTTTATCTTTCACAAAATTCAATTGCAGCAAGAAGTGGAAACGAATTTCACAGACCTTATTAGAAAATCTATTTTATTTTTTCTGTGGAGTTTTTGTGTCCCCTTCTCTAGTGGTGAGGAATATGTATTGGAAAAATGAGAGTGGGATAGGACTCCAATGAGTATGAGTCCCCTCAAAACTCTCTAGTTCCTGAGTATCTACGGGATGACACGTTTAGGAATCACCTATGTAAGTGTGAAGTGTTAGCCGCTTCAAGGAGAACACAGCAAGGCCAGTTCTCTACGCACTTATGAAACCAGGCGGTGTTCATGGCTGAAACGAACACAACAATGAGAACCAAAGACGGTTAAGGGTTGGTTGTGTGACTTGTGGTTGTCTAGGTATACACTAAAGTTCGACGGTTCAAAGATATCAAATCTACCGATTGATCGAGTATATCCGACATAAGTTCACTACGGAAAGTTCAAAGGGAAACCTACTTATTCAGATGCAATTAATCCTTACTTGTGAATCACACAGTTTTTCATGCATACTTCCGTGATATAGCCATTCCCCATTCATGTGGGGGATTGTTGGGTTTTTAAGGTATTTAATTAATATATTAAATACTTAAAAGAGGGTGAATGGGAAATGGAGGAAAATGAAATTTTTGAGTGAAATTTTAAGTTCCCCCTCCCTTGGCAAATGGGCATTGTCCCATATTGGAAGAGGAAGAGGTTTTTTATGGGTATATAAGCAATTGCTCTTCTTCTAGCTCTTAAAGAGTTGAGAAGAAGGCAAGCCTCGCGCCGTCGTCGTCGTCGCTCGCTCGGCTCGGCTTCGGCTTCGGCTACGGCTACGGCTTCGGCTTCGGCTTCGGATTCGGATTCGGATTCGGATTTGGATTTGGTCAAATGATCGATTGATTGATTAACTTTTTGGACCAAATTTATTTGTTAATAGTAAAATATTAACAGAAATATTATTAAATATTTATTTTAATAACAAAATATTAATATTAAATATTAACATTAAATCCAATCCGTTTTTCTGTTTTGGTAACAGAAAAGTAACTACCCTCTTCAATTTTCCCTCTTTATTTTCCTCTTTATTATTGAGTAAATGGCCATTTATGTAATGGCATTTATGTTGTGGGCGTTTTGCATAAACAGCCATTCTGAAGAGACCCAACTTTGGCTATAAATACAACACTATTCTGCTCAGAATTTTAACTACAATTTTCTGAGTTTCCTCTCCTTCTTCTGCATACTTTTAGCATCAAAACAAAGCAAAAAGTAAGTGTGATTTGCTACCGAACTTTGTGTTCGCCGAAACACTGGGGTTTGAAGTACCACTACACCAGTGTGTAATTCGTTCTATCCTGGGAGGAAATAATCCATAACCTTGGGTACTAGGAGGGGATTAAATTCCTTAAGGAAACACTGTGAATTCAGTGGGCTCGAATTGGTTTATGTCATTTCTGTTTATATTCATTACTGTTTATATTCATTTATATTTCCATAATTTATTTTACAAATACAGTGTAATAACAGCCTTAAATTTAAAAAGCAAAACATATTTTTTTCCAGAAAATAAAATATTGTTCTAACTTTTGAGATATAAAGTTTTGAAAAAAAATTATTATCGATTTCTTCTAATAATTCTTTTTCGAATGACAATATAGTCAATTCATTTATTAATCTTTTGAAAACGTATTTCTATTGAGGCAACTATTACATGAACTGTTAATATTATTTTATAAAAAAATAAACTTATTTAAAAAAGAATCAAGTCTTTTTATTTGATTGAATGTGTCGATTAGAGTATTATTTTCTACTTGTACTATTTTTTAAAAATATTTTTAATTTAAAAAATATGTCTAAACCATCAAATTTCAGAGTGACAATTAGTATATTTTAAGGAACATTCAAGGTTAACACAATATTTTTTTTAAGTTCTCGTCATCTAATGATCTCAAATTTTTACCACTAAAACTTTTGAGCTGTTGAACTTTTATACTCTTGGAGAAAGAAATTAAGAAAAAAATAAAAGAGAAAATATATAATCTTGTGAGAGAAGGAAAGAAATATTGTTACTTTAAATAAGAAAGAGAGTGTAAAAATTTATAAGTATTCATACCTGCCATAATAATTATTCTGATATTGATAATTTATTCACAAATTTGATAAAATTATCTTTCTCTTTATATGATAAAATTTACTTTACTAAAAAAACTCTATTTTTTAATATATATTACTATATTTTTGAAGCGAGAGTTTAGGGAACTGTCACGACCGAAACCCAACCCTTCGTGATGGCGCCTATCGTGGAACTAGTCCAGCCTCAACTCAAAGAAAAACCAACCACAATACTACAATTTAGAATATTTGCAGAAGATTACTTTTATCCTTTAAGAAAAATAGACTGTTCATAACATAAGCAAAATCCATAACACGAATCAACCAGCCCAAAACCAGGGTGTCAGTGACTGCCACGACGACCGAAAGTACCTGGATCTGCACACAAGGTGCAGGGGGTAACGTGAGTACACCAACTCAGTAAGTAACAAGTCCAACCTATGGACTGATAGGTTGTGACGAACTCAACCTCATCAAACATAACAGAAATAACGTACAGAAACGTAGGCATGCTTTCAGTTAAATAAATAGCTCGAATAGTAAAACAGAGTGTGAACAAGGTAAATAAGTGTAACTCTGCTACATCTACATGCCAATGCACAGACTGTATGAAATTCACCATGCTGAGTGCCTCATGTGCCCACAATCTCAAATGCTCGTCCACTCAGTACTGTATATGGCTCATACGGCCCTGGGAAGATCCATCCCGGAATATATACATCTCTGACAACAGTCACTCAGTACTGAGGAAGGCTATTCCAGCCTATGAAGAAGATCCATCTCCAGATAATAATAATAATACAACCTCACAATCACTCGGTACTGTATATGGCTCACAAGGCCCAGGGAAGATCCATCCCGGAATATATACACATCACAGACCATCAGTCTCCAGTACCGAGGAACATGCCAATCCAGCCTCATGGAGAAGATCCATCTCCATACCAAGGGAATATCCATCCCTGAATATAATCAGCCGCGCCACTGTGGGTGTGCAGACTTCGGGGGGGCTCCTACGTCCCAAGCGCTATAACAAGCCAACGAAGGCATAATCAATAATCTGCTGTGGCGTGCAGCCCGACCCATAGTTGTCACTCATAATCAGGCTCTCGCCCTCACTCAGTCATCACTCTCCAGTCTCTCCCACAGGCTCACAATGCCATGAAAACTAGCCCAGAACAATGATACGATGTGCAAATAAATAACAGCTGAGACTGAGTTGTGATATGAAATGCATGAACATGACTGAGTACAGAATATCAATAAAATCAGTGAGATGACAGCAAGAAACGACCACTAGGGGTCCCAATAGTACCGGCGTAAAGCCCTAACAGGATAAGTAGCATGATTTGCAGTCCATTTACTCTGTCACATGAAGAAACACAGATATCAACAAGATAGAATTACTAATCGGTGCCATGGAATGAACCAGGTCACAATTCTCACGGTGCACGACCGTACGCCCGTCACTTGGCATGTGCGTCACCTCAATACCATCATATAGCACATAGATCGGAGTTTCAAACCCTTAGAACCAAGTTTAGAAGTGTTACTTACCTCCGACCAAGCAAACTCCTACTCTACTATGCCTTTGCCTTCCAAATCGAACTCCGAATACTCCGAATCTAGCCATAAACAATTCGATACAATCAACACGAGCTAAAGGAATCAACCCCCTAAGAAAATGCTAAGCTTTAGGTCAAAAGTCAAAAAGTCAACTCAAAAGCCGGGCCCCGGGCCCACATCTCGAAACCTGACCAAAGTCACAAAATTCGACAACCCATTCAATTACAAGACTAACCATACTAGTTTCACTCAAATCCGACTCCAAATCGACATTCAAATCTCAAAAATTTATTTTATGAAATTTTCCACAAATTTTCCCAAATTTCCACCTCAAAGTACAAGTCAAATGATGAAATCAGTGATATATTCATGTATATTAACCAAATCCGAGTTAGAATCACTTACCCCGATGAATTTCTTGAAAAACCCTCGAAAAATCGCCACAAACCGAGCCCCCTAGGTCCAAAATGTAAAATAATGCCCTAAATCCCGTTTATATAGTGCACTCTCTGATCTCCACTACGCTGACCGCGAAAATCCAACCCCCCGGTCGCGAAAAAGTAGCGCTATCCGCGCTTCTGGTGGCTGCAGTGACAGGCTTTAGTATTAGCCATAACTTTCTCTGCAAAAGTCCAAATGATGATTTCCTTAGCTTTCTGGAAACTAGACACGAAGGACTATAACTTTCGTTTTTGAATCATCTCAAAATTCCTTGTAGATCAAACGATACAGGCTTTCGAAATCGGACCATCGAACCTACATATCTGCCCTGGAGCGCCTCCGCGACCAAATTTACGTGGTCCGCGCCCCCACCTCCGCCCTCAGCGAAATTTTGCCGCCGCTCGCGAAAATTAAGCACCAGAACCATGCCTGAGTTCCGGTAATGCCCGACTTGCCCAAAACTCACCCGAAACATAACCGAGGCCTCTGGAACCTCAACCAAATGCATCAACTAGTTATATCTCAATATACGAACTTAGTCGAACCCTCAGGACTCTCAAAACAACATCAAAATACCAAATTAACCTCGGATTCAAGCCCAAGAACTTCTAAACTTCCAAGTTCCGCAAATGACGCCGAAACATATCAAACCTCGTCCGAATAACCTCAAATTTTGCACACACGTCACAAATGACACTACGAACCTACTCCAACTCTGATATCAAATTTTTCACTGCCGCTCGGGAATCACCAAATTTCCAATTGGCCAATTCAAGCCTAATTCTACCACGGACCTCCAAACCACATTCTGGACGCGCTCCTAAGTCCAAAAGCACCTACCGGAGATGGCGGAACCATCAAAATTCACATCCGAGATCGAATACTAAAAAGTCAAAACTTGGTCAAACCTTTCAAATTCAAAGCTTCTAGCTGAGAATCATTCTCCCAAATCAAATTTCGGATATCTTAAAAACCGAAACCGATGATTCAAATAAGTCATAATACATCATACAGATATACTCATGCCCTCAAACAATCGAGCAAAGTGCACTTGCTCAAAACGACCGATCGGATCATTACAGGAACGAACACGGGTACGAACCTATGGGTACAAGGGTACGAACTTATGGTTATTACTTTACTTTTTATTTTAATAAGTTTATAATAAGTGAAGGTTGTTTCGTCATCCTCATGGAATTTACGTAAATAAAATCCAAAGCGAGGGTAAATAGCACTTCATTCATTCACTTCTTTTCAACTCTTCTTTCATTTCCACGTGTTGATTATGGCTAGACCCTTTGTCTTTTCTTCACATTTTAGTTGCCTTATGTTCCTTTCTTATTCACCTTCTCTCTCTTAAGTGCTTCTTCTGCCTCTTTCCCTTTTTCTAGTGTTTTCTACTGGATTTTTGTGTTATTTGCTTTTCCTGTTCTTTTTAAATTCAATCATTTGCTTCGATTTTCTTGCTATGGAGAAATTGAGAAATGGACTTGCTAAATTGGCTGATTCCTTTATTTGGGCATAGACACAAACAGACCAGTATCTTGGCTTGGCAAACCTGGGATGGTATGCGGTTTGAAGCTTTTCTATCACATGCAACAGGTTTTTTTGCAGTCATGGTGTGGTATCCTTCTCTTTGCTCCATTAGAAACGCAAACTGAGCCTCGATATTGCAATTGGTCCTTGTGGACGTTATTTGGTCGAAATCCATGTTCATTTCTTATGAATTTAGCTCATGTAAAGGCATCAATGGAAAATAAGGTTTATTTATTTATTTATTCAGTTTTGTTGGTAAATTCATTATAGTATCTTTCTAATTGCTTAGTCTTCATCGACTATGGAAGTTTTGCAACCAGATTGCTACTTAAAATGTGGGTCTACCTGTTTACATTTTTTCACTTTTCATATTTTGTGATTTTTAGATTCTCAATACATGATATTATTGGATATTCGTAATTTATTTAATTGGCTCCGTATTTTAATTTCACGGGTTTTTAAAAGTGAAAATTGCTCAAGTTGGGGAAAGGGAACACTGCTTCGACGGTAAGAGATACTTTTCGTACTTTTTTATTCTGATGTTATAAGTTTGGTTATATTGTTAAATGGTTGTGGTTTATATTTCAAGCATACTCTATAGATGTTTGTACTTAAGGAATAAATTAAATGTTAAAATTACAAAATTTAGACTTTAATATAGAAACTTTATGAAACGCTTGAAAACAGATACCTAACAATAACAAGAATATTGACGAAGCACAAATTAAATAGATGGGGAACATTCATATCAAAGGCATGGTTCCCGTTTCAGTGTTCTTTTCTAGCTCTCTCATTCACCTTCATCTGGCCAATATCCAAGTTTCCATCACTAGGTTTTTTCAAAGCCAAATGTTGTCCATCTAATTTGTCTATGATCTGAGCTCTCAGTTGTGGTAAGTTTTTTCTCAAATTAATCTTTTGTTATTGCGCTTGTTTATGGGTACATTTTTTCAAGATTCTTACATGTCTGTCAGTATTTTTTATCCGATATTTCACATGCATGTCTACAAATCGATACTCCAATGAGTGATTTTGGATAATTGGTGTTTGATACCTTTTGATTAATTCTCTAATGGTGTTTGCTTGAGAAAATTACTGGCCAAAATCCTCTAATGGGGTTTTGTCAGTATTCTCTTTTGGTACAAGCTAATTGCTGCAAAATTCATCCGTCTTAGATAAAACCTGAACTATCAAATTCCTTTTGCTGACCATTAGTATGTGACAAATTCAAATAGGTGATACCTCAAGCTTGGGTTTTGTTTGAGGTAATCCTTGTTCTTCCATTGGAAGTTCACCTTACTAGCTCTACTATATTTGATAAGATGTGGCCGAGGATAATTGATAAGATGCCTAAATAAGCAGAATTTGGTACTTCTCTCTTTTGACAGAGAAACCCTTATTTGGATTTATATATTGTGGAATCTACACTTTTTTTTGTGTGAGTAAGTTTCTTGAACATATGGGATTGAAGATTAAAGGTGGTAAATGATATCACAGAAAAAAGAAAAACAAAAACTAATGAAAAAGCTTACTCAAGAGTGACCCTTTTCCTGTTTTCATTGCTCATGTTTAAGTAATTGTGTGTGGTAATATTACGATCCGGATTTTCCACCATCAATAGTCGTGATGGCGCCTACTAACGGAGCTAGGCAAGCCAAACATTTTAAATATTTCCTGATTTCACCTCAACAATAACAATTTAAATATAACGGGTCATTTAAATAAAAGCGGAAGTCTTTAAAATATAGATAACTGAAAACCCAAAAATGCGGAAGTTAAACATTTCTCTACCCAAGACTGGTGTCGCTATCTCACGAACTACTAAATAGTGCTACAAACAAGTCTGAATAGAAAATGCATAAATGTCTGTCTCGGTACAATGAAAACAAACTGAAAACATAGAAAGGGACTCCGGCATGCGAACACCAGCTAGGCTACCTCGTAAGTCCCTGGACTGAAGTCAGCTCCTGATCAATATCCTACTGCTGTGGTCCAAAAGTTGCTCCGGTACCGTGATCTGTGCAAAAGAGCACAGAAGTGTAGCATCAGCACAACCGACCCCATGTGCTGGTAAGTGCCTGGCCTAACCCCGGCGAAGTAGTGACGAGGCTAGACAGGACTACCAAACTAACCTGTGCACTTCAATATATATATATATGCAATAAAAGGAAAGAACAAAGAAATTAAACAGTTAAGAGGGAGGGGAGCATACTATGGGGGAAATACAGTCCGGATATAAAGTCAACAATTTAAGTAACCAACAGGACAATAACAATAATTAATGAGAGCAGGAAAGTCAACAGTTGCACGGCATCAACCTTCGTGCTTTTACTCTCATTCTCACCAAAAGCAATCAAATAAAGTGCACGGCATCACCCTTCGTGCTTTCCCTCACATAACTCTCATATCATGGCACGGAATGATCCTTCGTGCAATTATAATCAAATCAGAGCACGGAATGTCCCTTCGTGCATAAATAATCAAAACATGGCACGGAATGACCCTTCGTGCAAATATAATCAAAACATGGCACGGAATGACCCTTCGTGCAAATATAATCAAAACATGGCACGGAATGACCCTTCGTGCAAATATAATCAAAGCATGGCACGGAATGATTCTCACCTCTCCAAACAGTAATCACAACCAAACGGGGCGAGGGGATAAACAAATAATAAGAAATGTCCCGGCAAGGGAATTACACAATTAACAGCTAAATCCCGGCAAGGGAGCAACAACAATACTTTCACATCCCGGCAAGGGGGATAATCAATATACTCAAACCATCCTGGCAAGGGATTAATCATATCACTTTCTATTTCTTTCATTTCTTACTCAATAGTCTTTTTATCGTTCGAGCCAACGCTCCAAAGAATTTACAATTCATAATTAGTCCTCATACTCTTCACATTGCATAGAATTTATCAATTAACATGGAAGAGTCATAACAATATCAGGATAAGTACATACAAGGACCCACGGTCATGCTAGACACCGGTGTATAGAAACTCGTCACCATGCCTATATACCATACTCGATCATTTAGCAATTAGCAAATAATAACACTCTAATCCTATTCCTTCAAGCCAAAGTTAGATCAAACACTTACCTCAAATGCTCCAAAATCAACTCAAGCCTCTAGTATAGCTTTACCCCTCGAATTCGGCTCCAACTCAGTCAAATCTATGAAATAATGACTTTACAATATTAATAATAGCTAAACAAACTAAACCCAATGCCTAAATATGAACTTCTAAGCTTTCGACCCAAAATTCCAAAAATCGACCCCGGGCCCGTTTGGTCAAAACCCGAGGTTCGAACCAATTCCATGTCACCCATTCCCCCACGAGCCCGAATATACAATTTGTTCTCAAATTCGACCCCAAAACGAGGTCTAAATCAAAAAAAATTGAAAAGCCCTAATTCTACCCTTTTCCCCCAATTTACACCTTAAGTTACATGATTTAGGTCTAGGAATTTGATAAACGATGATAGAAAATGAAGAAAACGAGTTAGAAAATACTTACCCGAGAAGCTTTGGTGAAGAATCGCTCTAAAAATCACCTAGGGGCTGTGGAGAAGAAGAGCTCGTGTGAAATTTGGGAATAATCCCGTCACTGGTCTGTTTTTATGCTTTAAAAATCACTGGGCAGAAATGCCCTTCGCGTTCGCGGGAAAGGGGCCGCGTTCGCGAAGGGTAAACTGGGTAGGTCATCGCGAACGCGTGGAAGATAACGCGAACGCGTAGAAGGAAATGCTGGGGGGGGTGTCCAGGTTTGTTCTATGCGAACGCGTAAAAGGCCACGCGAACGCGATGGAGGGAGCAACAAGTCTATGCGTTCGTGAACATCTGACTGCGAACGCGAAGAGGAAGTCTCTGGGTCCTGAACTTGACTTACGCGATCGCGATTATGGAGATGCGAATGCGTAGAAGGGAACACCATGGGCAGTGCGAACGCGAGCCTAAGGTCGCGATCGCGAAGAAGAAAAGGCCTGGGCAAAAATTACAGAAAATCTGCTATATTTCTAAGTGCAAAAACCACTCCGAACCACCTCCGAATCACTCCCGAGCCCTCGGGGCTCCTAACCAAACACACACGCTAACCCAACAACATCCTACGAACTTAACCGAGCGATCAAATCGCTAAAATAACATCATAAATGAGGAATCAAACCTCAAAATCATCATTTTTTCATTCTAACTTCATAAACTTCAAACTTTAGATATTTAGGTCCGAAACACGTCAAATGACGTCCGATTTCGACCAAACTTTACAGAAAGCGCTTAACACATATTTAAGACTTGTTCCGGGCGTCGGAACCAAAATACGAGCCCGATACCATAGTCTTTTAATAAATTTTCATTTCCATTTTCCTTAATAATTCCAGAAAAATAATTTCACAGAAAAAATTTTTTCCTCGGGTTCTAGACCTCGGATTTCGACTCCGGGCACATGCCCGAGTCCCATATTTTTCTACGGACCCTCCGGGATCGTCACTTCACGGGTCCGGATCCGTTTACCAAAAATGTTGACCGAAGTCAACTTTAATCATTTTAAAGCCATATTTTGAAATTTTTCACAGAATTTAACATATAATCTTTGCGGCTACGCGCGCGGACTGCGCACGCAAATCGAGGCAACTAAAGGTGAGGTTTTCAAGGCCTCGGAAGCGCGGAATGAATGAGGAAACAGGTGATGACCCTTTGGGTCGTCACATCCTCCACCTCTAAAACAACCGTTCGTCCTCGAACGGACAAAAGAAAGAAGTACCTGAGTCGGGAAATAGATGAGGATAACGGCTCCGCATATCAGACTCGAACTCCCAGGTCGATGCCTCAGGAGGCTGACCTCTCCACTGGACACGCACTGAAGGAAAACTCTTCGACCTCAACCGTCGAACCTGCCGGTCTAGAATAACTACCGGCTCCTCCTCGTAAGACAGATCCTTGTCCAACTAGACAGTGCTGAAATCTAACACGTGGGCTGGATCGCCGTGATACCTCCGAAGCATGGACACATGAAATACTGGATGCACGGCTGACAAGCTGGGCGGCAAGGCAAGTCTGTAAGCCACTTCTCCCACACGATCGAGAATCTCAAATGGGCCAATGAACTTAGGGCGAAGCTTGCCCTTCTTCCCAAATCTCATCACGCCCTTCATAGGCGACACTCGGAGCAAGACCCGCTCACCAACCATGAAAGCTACATCTCGAACCTTACGATCCGTATAACTCTTTTGCCGCGATTGAGCCGAACGAAGCCTGTCCTGAATGATCTTGACCTTATCCAAGGCCTCCTGAACTAAATCTGTACCCAATAACCGAGCCTCCCCCGACTCAAACCATCCGACTGGAGACCGACATCGCCTACCATACAACGCCTCATATGGAGCCATCTGAATGCTGGACTGGTAGCTGTTGTTGTAGGCGAACTCTACTAAAGGCAAAAACTGGTCCCACGAGCCTCCAAAATCAATGACACAGGCTCGGAGCATATCCTCCAATATCTGAATAGTCCTCTCGGACTGGCCGTCCGTCTGAGGATGGAACGCTGTGCTCAACTGAACCTGGGTGCCCAACTCCTGTTGAACGGCTCTCCAGAAGCGCGAGGTAAACTGCGTACCCCGGTCCGAAATGATAGATACCGGCACCCCATGAAGGCGAACAATCTCTCAGATGTAGATCTCAGCTAACCTCTCCGATGAATAAGTGGCTGCAACAGGAATAAAATGCGCTGACTTGGTCAGCCTATCAACAATGACCCAAATAGCATCAAACTTCTTCCGAGTCATCGGAAGTCCAGTAACGAAATCCATGGTAATCCTCTCCCACTTCCACTCGGGAAGCTCAATCCTCTGAAACAAACCACCAGGCCTCTGATGCTCATACTTGACCTGCTGACAGTTCAAACACCGAGCCACATATGCAACGATATCTTTCTTCATCCTACGCCACCAATAATGCTGCCGCAAGTCCTGGTACATCTTCGCGGCGCCCGGTGAATAGAATACCGAGAACTATGGGCCTCCGCTAAGATCAACTCTCGAATCCCATCGACATTGGGCACACACACTCGCCCCTGCAACCTCAAAACACCATCATCATCTAAGGTCACCTTCGTGGCACCTCCACGCGCACCGTGTCTCTCAGGACACACAAATGTGGATCATCAAACTGCCGATCACGGATACGCTCCAATAATGAAGAACGAGC
>NW_017674250.1:51497-78456 GCF_001879085.1 Nicotiana attenuata | reverse complement strand
CGGTAGAAGAGGAAGCACGTGTTCTCGCCATCTGCGAAAGAACAGAGTCGAAAGACAATCAGTATTTCAGAAACAGAATCGCACGACAGGAAAGAACAAAAGTGAAACTTTTCCTAACTCCGTAGCCTCTGGAGGATAAATACAGACGTCTCCGTACCGATCCCTCAGACTCTACCAAGTTTTTTCGTGAGTAGCGAGACCTATGTAACCTATAGCTCTGATACCAACTTGTTACGACCCGTATTTCCCACCATCGGGAGTCGTGATGGCGCCTACTAACGGAGCTAGGCAAGCCAAACATTTTAAACATTCCCTGATTTCACCTCAACAATAACAATATAAATATAACGGGTCATTTAAATAAAAGCAGAAGTCTTTAAAATATAGATAACTAAAAACCTAAAAATGCGGAAGTTTAACATTTCTCTATCCAAGAATGGTGTCGCTATCTCACGAACTACTAAAGAGTACTACAAACAAGTCTGAATAGAAAATGCATAAATGTCTGTCTCGGTACAATGAAAACAAACTGAAAACATAGAAAGGGATTCCGGCCTGCGAACGCCAGCTAGGCTACCTCGTAAGTCCCTGGACTGAAGTCAGCTCCCGATCAATATCCTACTGCTGTGGTCCAAAAGCTGCTCCGGTACCGTGATCTGTGCAAAAGAGCACAGAAGTGTAGCATCAGCACAACCGACCCCATGTGCTGGTAAGTGCCTGGCCTAACCCCGGCGAAGTAGTGACGAGGCTAGACAGGACTACCAAACTAACCTGTACAGTTCAATATATATATATGCAATAAAAGGAAAGAACAAAGAAATTAAACAGCTAAGAGGGAGGGGAGCATACTATGGGGGAAATACAGTTCAGATATAAAGTCAACAATTTAAGTAACCAACAGGACAATAACAATAATTAATGAGAGCAGGAAAGTCAACAGTTGCACGGCATCAACCTTCGTGCTTTTACTCTCATTCTCACCAAAAGCAATCAAATAAAGTGCACGGCGTCACCCTTCGCGCTTTCCCTCACATAACTGTCATATCATGGCACGGAATGATCCTTCGTGCAATTATAATCAAATCAGAGCACGGAATGTCCCTTTGTGCATAAATAATCAAAACATGGCATGAAATGACCCTTCGTGCAAATATAATCAAAACATGGCACAGAATGACCCTTCGTGCAAATATAATCAAAGCATGACACGGAATGACCCTTCGTGCATTAACACTCGTCCTCACCCAAACAGTAATCACAACCAAACGGGGCGAGGGGATAAACAAATAATAAGAAATGTCCCGGCAAGGGAATTACACGATTAACAGCTAAATCCCGGCTAGGGAGCAACAACAATACTTTCACATCCCGGCAAGGGAGATAATCAATATACTCAAACCATCCCGGCAAGGGATTAATAGAATCACTTTCTATTTCTTTCATTTCTTACTCAATAGTCTTTTTATCGTTCGAGCCAACGCTCCAAAGAATTTACAATTCATAATTAGTCCTCATACTCTTCACATTGCATAGAATTCATCAATTAATATGGAAGAGTCATAACAATATCAGGATAAGTACATACAAGGACCCACGGTCATGCTAGACACCGGTGTATAGATACTCGTCACCATGCCTATACACCGTACTCGATCATTTAGCAATTAGCAAATAATAACACTCTAATCCTATTCCTTCAAGCCAAAGTTAGATCAAACACTTACCTCAAATGCTCCAAAATCAACTCAAGCCTCTAGTATAGCTTTACCCCTCAAATTCGGCTCCAACTCAGTCAAATCTATGAAATAATAACTTTACAATATTAATAATAGCTAAACAAACTAAACCCAATGCCTAAATATGAACTTCTAAGCTTTCTACCCAAAATTCCAAAAATCGACCCCGAGCCCGTTTGGTCAAAACCCGAGGTTCGAACCAATTCCATGTCACCCATTCCCCCACGAGCCCGAATATAGAATTTGTTTTCAATTCGACCCCAAAAGAGGTCTAAATCAAAGAAAATTGAAAAGCCCTAATTCTACCCTTTTCCCCCAATTTACACCTTAAGTTACATGATTTAGGTCTAGGAATTTGATAAATGATGATAGAAAATGAAGAAAACGAGTTAGAAAATACTTAACCAAGAAGCTTTGGTGAAGAATCGCTCTAAAAGTCACCTAGGGGCTGTGGAGAAGATGAGCTCGTGTGAAATTTGGGAATAATCCCGTCACTGGTCTGTTTTTGAGCTTTAAAAATCACTGGGCAAAAATGCCCTTCGCGTTCGCGGGAAGGGGGCCGCGTTCGCGAAGGGTAAACTGGGCAGGTCATCGCGAACGCGTGGAAGATAACACGAACGCGTAGAAGGAAATGCTGGGGGGTCGAGGTTTGTTCTATGCGAACGCGTAAAAGGCCACGCAAACGCGATGGAGGGAGCAGCAAGTCTATGCGTTCGCGAACATCTGACTGCGAACGCGAAGAGGAAGTCTCTGGGGTCTTGAACTTGACTTACGCGATCGCGATTATGGAGATGCGAACGCGTAGAAGGGGAACACCATGGGCAGTGCGAACGCGAGCCTAAGGCCGCGATCGCGAAGAAGAAAAGGCCTGTGCAAAAATTGCAGAAAATCTGCTATATTTCTAAGTGCAAAAACCACTCCGAATCACTCCCGAGCCCTCGGGGCTCCTAACCAAACACACACGCTAACCCAACAACATCCTACGAACTTAACCGAGCGATCAAATCACTAAAATAACATCATAAACGAGGAATCAAACCTCAAAATCATCATTTTTTCATTCTAACTTCATAAACTTCAAACTTTAGATATTTAGGTCCGAAACACGTCAAATGACGTCCGATTTCGACCAAACTTTACAGAAAGCGCTTAACACATATTTAAGACTTGTTCCGGGCGTCGGAACCAAAATACGAGCACGATACCATAGTCTTTTAATAAATTTTCATTTCCATTTTCCTTAATAATTACAGAAAAACAATTTCACAGAAAAATTCTTTTCCTCGAGTTCTAGACCTCGGATTTCGACTCCGGGCACATGCCCGAGTCCCATATTTTTCTACGGACCCTCCGGGATCGTCACTTCACGGGTCCGGGTCCGTTTACCAAAAATGTTGACCGAAGTCAACTTTAATCATTTTAAAGCCACATTTTGAAATTTTTTACAGTATTTAACATATAATCTTCCCGGCTACGCGCCCGGACTGCGCAAGCAAATCGAGGCAACTAAAGGTGAGGTTTTTAAGGCCTCGCAAGCGCGGAATGAATGAGGAAACAGGTGATGACCCTTTGGGTCGTCACAAGTAATAGTGTTAGTGCATATTTTGATTTGTGGAGTAGTTTGAAATATGACAGATTTGAGATGAGATTGTAAAATATAAAAGTAACTTGATAATATAATTTTGTTTGCAGTTTTTTTTTTTGGTTCATGTCCCCACTGATTAATAACTCACTTATGACACATTAAAAGTTTTTTGTTTTTCCTATTGGAGCTTCTTCAAAGGGTTTTGTTTGTAATTTGGTTATTAGTGACGGTGGTGTTGGTGGTTATGGTGTTGCTCTTTGCATCGTCAAGAAAGTAAATCATGTGGTTGATTGTGTTATATAGGTGCTCGTCAACTACTATTATGCGTAGTTTGACTGCTGAATCTACCACAAAAGTTGCCACCTGCAGAGGAACGCCTAATAAGTGACAAGACAGACGGTTTCTGCCGATACCTTTTGCTCTTTCTTCTTGTTAATTCTTCTTGCTTTCTGTTGTTCTTTAATCAGTAGGCATTGCTAAGGAGAGATTGGTATAGTTTAGTAATTATCTAGAACTAGGTATGGTCTTTAGAACAAGGTATTGTTTATTTTTATCTGTTAATCAATTTATGTCTACGTTGCACGTTGGGACTATTCATATATCTCTAAACTTCTAACTCTCTCATTGGTGATCCTATTTGTTCAGCATGACTAGCACTTAAGTGTTATAGTATGTTACATACAAATCTTGATATTTTTTATCAAAAAGTACAAAAAATGGAGGCCCATGAGAGCATAGACAGATAGAGCAATTGATCTCAAGAGTAGATGTGATGCTGAAATAGGGTGTTCCTCATTGCAAATTTACTCATTTGTCAATTCAAGAGGGCTCTTTCTTATTTGCTGAGATATTTTTGGTAGACTCTTATTTCAGCATTCTCTCTCTTTTCGTATGGGGATGTGAAGCTGACATAAACTTCCATTTCAATGAAGCTAGAAATATAATATGTTTCTGCTTCTGCAACTCTTCACTTGTGTATAATTCATCCTTGTCTTCTCTTAAATACGAGAAATTTATTTAAGAGAAATTCTATACCTCCTCCTCTTCTTATGCAAGATATTATTTTGTCACAACTTTCGGTATTAGCAGATTCTAAATGCAGTGGGCTAAGATAGAGGAGTAGCATAATAACTGTTTGACATCACTATCACTTTAAGGGGGTACAACAAATTACTGGATAAGAAGCAACTAGCTCAGATGAAAACTTGGTAGTAACATGGAAGGAGATGGTTGCGAGGATGGTTTGAACCAGAATTTGCTTTTCTGGACTTTGTTCGTATGTGTAGTGCAGCGCCACCTTCAAATCTCAACTCAGGAAGGCCTCTTATAATGTGGTAAGTTTCCTTACCTATTGAATGAACTTTGCACACTTATCCTCTTAGAAACTTCCTTTCAGTGTATCTTAAGTGTTAAGTATTTATCGAGTATGAAATAGTTGGCAAAAAGAACAAGTATACTGTTAAGATAAAGAATGTAAGATTTCCTGCCTTAAAACAAGGGCCCCATAGAAGACTCAAAGTCATATAAACTTTGCACCGTTATGCATTTTGTGGGCTTAGGATTTCTTTCATCCCGTACCCTTCCCTTAATTATGTTTATGCTTGTATATCAATCCCGCAGATGTTGGCTATTTTAGATTCATATAAACAAGCTGATATTTAGAATCATGCTGATAAAAGGCAAAAAGATCACTTTCCTGCTGATTGTAAAGGGAGAATACTTTGACATTCAAAATGGTAATAATTTAGAATATATCAGTGAAATTGATTGATTTTGAAGATGTAAAATGATGCATCAAACAGATAGAAGACTGCATATTGACTAATGACGTTGAAATTGATATACCTTCTTTTAAAGAATCTGCCTTTCCGCTTAAAATCAAAATTTGTTAGCGCTGCTTCTCTTTAAAAAATTTCTCTTTCCTACCATCTGCTAGTGTATTGACTTTCACTGCTGGAACTGCTCTATTCTATTGCTCCCACAAGTAGCATGAAAATAGTATTTTACCAGTGTAGAAGCTGCTATTTGTACTTTGATGAGTTCCAGAAATAAAGTATTCACAATGATTCGCAGGTTATGACTTATGCAGATTCTCGTGATGGAAAAACACAAGTTGTGCCATGTGGACTGTTTTGTAAATTGAATAACATAGAAGTCCAATAGGAAGTGTAAAACTACATGAAACATATTCGTAACAAAGTTTAAGAGATTGTCTAACATTCAAAAAAAAATTATTTCTCCTATATCCTCTGTCTATGAGCATTGTGGGGTATAATGTTGCAGTCTTACTATAAATAAGAACTTTGGATACTTTATGGTTAAAAATTCATTTGAAGTATATTATTTATTATGTAGTTTTTTTTTATAATTTTGTAAAATCGCTCTAAATTTGGTATTTGTTGCAAGGGTCTTCCGTTCAGTAAAATAAAAAGTTTATTGATATAACTAATTTACATAGGAGAGGAGAAAAATATACTTCCCTAAGATACATATGAAAATCAAAAGAGTATTGTGAGTGCATACAAAAATTACCTTTGTACAGATGAAAATGACTACACTATTCCTGAGGTGTCACAATTTTGTGAAGTCTTCTGTCTAGCTCATTACTTCAAAGAAGGCCCTTGAAGAATTTTTGGTTACTAAATACTGTAAAAGAATGCCATAAAGTTGCCTGATCTCTTCCGATAGTATGAACTAGAAAGCTTATTTTGGATAGTTTGCTAAAGAATGAAAAGTATTTACAAGTGAGTGTCCCTTGTATGAAATTGCAGTCACTATGCGACTCTTTTCAATAAAAAAAATGTGTTTTCTCCTTCGAATTTTGCTATTTCTGACTTTATGAATTATGTTGTATATGCAAACCTTATCGGTAAAGATTTTTTCAAACATTTAATAGCTCTCTAAAGCTTGATGGCACCACCCAGTTAACTCCAAAAATGCTTAAGAATAAAGACCAAATCTGCCACGAAAAAGCTACAATGAAGTAGCAAATGTTGTTATGTTCTATGTTCTGATTCTAATACTATTTTTTGTTAATTCAGTGGATACCAAGATAAGGTATGTGCTGTAAACTGCAACTGTTAAAATTTAGATTTATCCAACTGCAGCATCAACTTTTGTATTAGTGGGACCACCAACATAAACATGTTTAATATGACTGTTTATTTCTTTTTCATTCTCATGGAAGCAAGCTCAGGAATGTAATGGACAACTTTATTTTGCAAATGAACACACATAGTATGAATTGTATTTATGTTAACGTTAGTCAATTTGATGGTATTGTTTTTTGCCTACTTAATAATATAAAAAGTACTTCCTCTGTTTCAGTTTATGTGAACTTATTTCTTTTTTGGTCCGTTTCAAAAAGAATGACCCCTTTCTAAATTTGGTAACAATTTAGCTTAAACTTACAATTCTACCCTTAATGAGAAGCTTTTATAACCACACAAATACTCTGGGCCCCTTTTTAACTTGTTTAGGACCACAAATTCTAAAAATCTTTATTTTTTCTTAAACTCCGTGCCCAATCAAACAGGTCACATAAATTGAAACGGAGGGAGTATGAAATTATCTTTCTTAGGATCAAACCTCTTTTGAGCAACGATGCTAGGCATAAGCTCCGTGCATAGCACGGGCTGGGACCATCTAGTTTATAGTAAAATGAGAGTTGGGATGTACAAACATGGGTATTATGGTAATTCTAAAGTTTTCTAAGGGTAATTCTATAATTTAGTCGTACTCCTTATGCTTTTCCATTAGACGCGTGTACTATATTTTAGCAGACACATGTACTGCTCTAACACAAATTTCACATCCTAACTTTCTCATTTTACATCCTACACTGCTCAAGTTCAAAGAACTCGATTCTTCTGTCTTCTTCGTTAGTTTCAGAACTTTTTCCACCTCTTTTCTCTATTTTTTACTCTTTCAAAGTACGACTTTTTTCTGTTGATGGGTCTATGATGGTGATTTACTGCACGAGAACCTGAGAATACTTAAAATCGGGTT
Source organism: Nicotiana attenuata (assembly GCF_001879085.1). NCBI lineage: Eukaryota > Viridiplantae > Streptophyta > Magnoliopsida > Solanales > Solanaceae > Nicotiana > Nicotiana attenuata. Next base: position 71,127 of record NW_017674250.1, on the reverse strand, counting down.
CTCTAATGAAAATGGAGTACTGATGTATACGTAACTGCGGTGTGACTATAGTGTAGTGCATTTTTTTGGGGGTCTTCCCTCTTGCAGAGATTGTTAATTTTTCTATTTATATCTGGTGTAGCCTCTTTGTTTCTAGCGTTATTTATGCAATCATTTTTCTATCTATTGTACTTTCTTTATATCACAATTTGTGTGTATAGGTTAGTTTTATTCTTTTTCAATAACGTTTTGTTTGAATTTTCACATGCATGTCGGTTATTGTGCCTGATTTGCCCATACGTTGTATCTTTTTGATGAACTTTGTCCTTGTTACCAGGAATTTGAGGTGGACCATGCACCCAGGGGCAGATCTACCTTGTCGGATTCGGCAACAATTCTTAATAAATATGCTGATATCTATAAAAAAAGAAAAAAAGAATGAGTTATATATATAAACTGGCACCCGGATTACACAAATGGCATGTGGGTTACATGGTTCTCAGACGTTGCTTTTGAAGTCTCTAATGTACCGCACAGATCTGGGATCAATTCCGAAGCCTTTAAAAAATCTCCTATTGTTCCGAAGCCTTTAAAATCTCATTTTATTTGATTAATGATTGATTTTATTGGTATCGGGTCCATATTTCGGTTCTGGAGCCTGATACAAGTTTAATATAATATTTAAGTCATGTCTGTGAAATTTGGTGAAAATTGGAGTTGATTTGACGTGATTCGGACGTCCATTTGAGAAAGTAGGAATTTCAAAGTGTTCTTGAGAATTTCATGTATTTTGGTGTTAAACTCGTAGTTTTAGATGTTATTTTGGCGATTTGATCGCACGAGCAAGTTCGTATGATGTTTAAGATTTGTGTGCATGTTTGGTTTGGAGCCCCGAGGGCTCGGATGAGTTTCGGATAGGCTACGGGGTATTTTGGAACTTAGAAAGTTTGCTGGTATAGCTGAACTTGTTGCAGGCCTCTGATCTCGCATTTGCGAGATCAAGCATCGAAATTGCGAACCCTGCAGATTCCGCATTTGCGAGGTTACTTTCGCAATTGCGAAGGGAGTCTGGGAGGGGCAAGGATCGCAAATGCGTTCTTTTACTCGCATTTGCGAGGTTTAGTGATCGCGATTGCGACACTTCCCTCGCATTTGCGAAGGCAGCAGGACTGTGAAGGGCTTCGCAATTGCGATAGCTCCTTCGCATTTGCGAAGCTCAGGTCGCAAATGCGACATCTGCAGCTGTGTAAAAGGAACTTAGACGGGATTTTTAATTCATTTCCCAAATTTTCAAAACCTAAACCTCAAGAGGCGATTTCCCAAAGACCATTTCTTCCCCAAATCATAGGGAAGTGATTCTTAACTCATTTATTTCAATCTTTTAGTTCTTTTAACAAGATTTCAACCTAGAATCTAGGATTTTCATGGTGGAATTGGGGATTTTTGGGTAGAAAATAGGGATTTCGAAATTTGGGGATTTAGACCTCAAATTGGGGTCGGATTCCAAAACCAATTGTATATCCGCGTTCGGGGGTGGATAGGTAGCCAGGTTTTGGTCCGAATTTCGGGTTTGGACCAATCGGGCCCGGGTGTTGACTTTTGTTGACTTTTTTCAAAATGGCCTAAATTGAATTCTTTGTTATTGTAGGTAGTTCCCAAGGCTTAAATTGAATCGTTTCGTTGGTAAATTGCTAGATTCTATTGGTCCGGAGGCTTGTGTGAAGGGAAAGCTGTGATTGGGCTTTGAGTTATCCATTGGATTGAGGTAAGTGTTGTGTCTAACTTTGACTCGAGGGATTAGGGATCCCCGAATTTATTGCTATGTGAAAATCTCTGTGTGTGGCGTATAGGTGAGATGACGAGTACCTATGAGCCGCCAAATTATCTGTTTTGCCTGTTTCTTTCCCCGTTCTTAATATATTGTCTTGTTGTCTTAACTGCTACATACTTATTGGTGTTTCCATGTTTAATTTGTTATATGTTGTTTTCTTTATTGAAGGTATTAGCTATACCGTAGTTTCATTGTATCACATTATTGGTTTAACTTGGTTTATCGGTGTTTTATGGTACATTTCGGGTTGGTCTCGCTGTGTAGTATTAATTAAGTGAAGTTTCATAATTGTGTAGCTTTCTGGTTTGTTTTGGTTTGAGGCTTAAGTATTGTGGAGAGTTTTGAGCTAAATTGTGAAATTCCTGATCTTATTGTGCGATTGGTACTGATATGGTAGGATCGGGTTGCGCACCACAACAGAAGGAATAATGGTGATATATTGAGGAGGAATAAGGGTGAAATGCTATTTTTTTGGTAGGATCGGGTTGGACGCCGCAACAGGAGTAATAAGGGTGGTATGTTGAGGAGAAATAAGGGTGAATTACTAATGCACTGTGGGATCGGGTTGCATGCCGCAACAGTAGAAATAAGAGTGGATTGATATGGAGTAATAAGGGTGAATATTCATATTGATGTTGATTATATAGTGGGATCGGGATGCGCGCCGCATCAGTTCATGTGTTTATGTAACTTTCTTCTACTATGCAAGTTATTCTGTAATTTGGCTTTACACTTAAGGATTGGTTATAGCTGGGTACTGATGAGATACCACAGTTCTGAATTCTTTTTTTGCAAGTTACTATTTCATCTGCTCCGTTCTTCTTTCTGTTTTATTATGCACCGTATGCAGGTTATATTGTAATTGCCCCGCCGTAGCCTCGTCACTACTTCGTCGAGGTTAGGCTCGGCACTTACCAGTACATGGATTCGGTTGTACTGATACTGCACTCTGCACTTTCTGTGCAGATTTTGGAGCTGGCAGTGGCTGATCGAGAGCTCGGTTGCAGACATTTCATCTAGGAGACCCAAGGTAGTCATGTTGGCGTCCCCTCTTATGTTTCTACATTCCTGTTTTCTTTTCTTTCGAAACAGATGTAATTTCTTTCAGACCGATGTTTGTAGATCTTCATAGTATGTTCGTGGATTGTGACACCAGATTCCGGGAAGTAGTAATAGCTATGGTATTGTTAATAGTATATGGACAAAAGGTTATTTGCGTACTTCTGTATTTACTTCTACTTGATTTTGTTTGTTAATTTTAATCTATGAAATGTAAAGAAAAAAGGTTAATAAAACTCTAACGTTGGCTTTCCTAGCAAGTGTGATGTTAGGCACCATCACGGTCCCGACGGTGGGAATTTCGGATCGTGACAAGTTGGTATTAGAGCATTAGGTTGCCTAGGTCTCACAATTCACGAACAAGCTTGGTAGAGTCTAGGGGATCGGTATGGAGACGTCTGTGCTTATCCCCCAGAGGCTACAAAGTTTAGGAACAATTTCACTTTTATTCTTCTCTGTCGTTCGATTTAATCTCTCAATGCTAATTGAACTCTCTACTCTTGTTCATTCGCAGATGGCGAGAACACGTACCGCTTCATCAGCTGAGCAGTAGCCAGAGCCCCTAGTGGCAGCTCCTACGAGGGGCAGAAGACGAGGACGAGGCCGAGGCCGGGGCAGGGCTCAGCCTAGAGCTCGAGCAGCAGCACCAGCGGCGGAGCCTCAGGTAGAGTTTAATGAGGAGGCTCCAGCCCAGACCGTTCCAGCAGGGCCAGCTCAGGTTCCAGAGGGGTTCATCGCTACTCCGGTACTTCAGGATGCTTTGGTCCGTCTAGTGGGCCTTATGGAGAGTGTTGCCCAGGCCGACACATTCCCTGTAGCACCAGCCGTCTCTCGGGCTGGGGGAGGAGAACAAACTCCCTCTACCCACACTCCGGAGCATATGGCTCCTCAGTTTCAGACTTCACCAGCTCAGCCCATTGGGGTAGTTCCGCCGGGTGTTGCAGCACAGACCAGCGATGGATCAACTATGTCTTCTGAGGATTTGTGAAGATTGGATAGGTTTACCAAGATTTTCACCACTACCTATGGCGGTACACCTTCAAAGGATCCCTAGGACTATCTGGACAGTTGTCACGAGTTATTACGGAACATGGGGATAGTGGTGACCAAGGGGTCGACTTTGCTACCTTTCGTCTGTCAGGTTCCGCCAAGAAATGGTGGAGGGATTTTTGTTTGGCCAGACCATCTGGGTCGCCGGCTCTTACTTGGGACCAGTTCTCTCAGCTATTTCTGGAGAAGTATCTTCCTATCACTTAGAGAGAGGACTATCAGAGGCAGTTCGAGCGCCTTCAGCAGGGTTCTATGACTGTCACCCAATACGAGACTAGATTTGTTGATTAGGCCCGTCATGCTCTTCTTATACTTCCTACCGAGAGAGAGAGAGAGAGAGAGAGGAGGTTTATTGAGGGACTTGCTCAGCCTATCAAATTGCAGATGGCTATGGAGATAGGGAGTGAGATTTCTTTCCAGGATGCAGCCAATGTGGCCAGACGAGTTAAGATGGTTCTAGCTCAGGGGAGTGGTCAGGGGTCTGATAAGAGGCCTCGTCACTCCGGTGGATTCAATGGGGCCTCATCTGGAGGTCGGGGTACTTTTGGTAGGGGCCATCCTCCCAAGACATTTCATTCAGCACTTCAGACATCCTATGGAGCTTCAGGGAGTCGTGGTTCTTATGTACCTCCTTCAGGACAGCCAACTTATAGTGCACCACCAGCTCCTATCAGAGTACCTCCTCTTTAGAGTTATTATCCCGGTCAGTCGGTCTGTCCGGGTTAGTCTCAGTTTCTACAGTCGCAGTATCGGGATGGATATTTCGAGCGTGGTGAGTATGGGCATATCCGGAAGACCTGTCCGAGATTAGTGGGCGTTCAGTCACAACAGTAGGGTTCTCGTGCCATGATTCCGGCACCGCCCGCTCAGCCAGCTAGAGGTAGGGGTCAGGGAGCCAGAGGTAGAGGTCAGGCCGCTAGAGGTGGAGGTCAGGCCGTTAGAGCTGGAGGCCAGGCCGCTAGAGGTGGAGGCCAGCCAGCAAGAGGCCGTCCCAGGGATATGGTCAGAGTGGTAGGGCCCAGCCCCGATGTTATGCTTTCCCAGCCAGGCTTGAGGCTGAGTCATCGATGCTGTTATCACAGGTACTGTTTCAGTTTGCAGTAGAGATGCTTCAGTTCTATTTGATCTAGGGTCTACATACTCCTATATGTCATCTTATTTTGCTTCATATTTGGTTGTGCCTCGTGATTTTTTGAGTGCTCCCGTGTATGTGTGCACATCGTGGGGGATTTTATTATTGTAGATCGTGTCTATAATTCGTGTGTGGTTATTATTAGGGGTCTTGAGACTAGCATAGATCTCCTACTTCTCGATATGGTTGATTTCGATGTTATTTTGGGGATGGATTGGTTGTCACCTTATCATGTTATATTGGAATGTCACGCCAAGACCGTGACCTTAGCGTTGCCGGGGTTGCCTCGATTAGAGTGGAGAGGGACTCCTGGTCATTCTACCAGCGGGGTTATCTCTTATATGAAGGCTCGGCGTATGGTCGAGAAGGGGTGTTTGGTTTATTTGGCTTATGTTCGTGATTCTAGTGCGGAGGTTCCTTCCATGGATTCTGTACCAGTTGTCCGGAGTTCCCAGAGCTATTTCCTGCAGACTTGCCGGGGATGCCACCCTACAGAAATATTGACTTTTGCCTTGATTTGGCTCCGGGCACTCAGCCTATTTCTATTTCGCCGTACCACATGGCCCCGCCTGAGTTGAAAGAATTGAAGGAGCAGTTGCAAGATTTGATTGATAAGGGCTTTATTAGACCTAGTGTCTCGCCCTGGGGTGCGCCGGTGTTGTTTGTAAAGAAGAAGGATGGGTCGATGAGGATGTGCATAGACTATCGGCAGTTGAACACGTCACCATCAAGAACAAGTATCCATTGCCGAGGATTGATGACTTATTTGATCAGCTTCAGGGTGCCAAGGTGTTTTCGAAGATCGATTTGAGGTCTGGCTACTATCAGTTGAGGATTAGCGCATCCAATGTCCCTAAGACAACTTTTCGGACCCGGTACGGGCATTATGAGTTTCAAGTGATGTTATTTGGGTTGACAAATGCCCCAGCAGCATTCATGGATTTGATGAACCGGGTGTTCAAGCCCTATCTGGATTGCTTTGTGATTATTTTTATTGATGACATCTTGATCTACTCCCGCAGTCGAGAGGAGCATGAGCAGGATCTTCGAATTGTACTTCAGACTCTGAGAGACAACCAGTTATATGCTAAGTTTTCGAAATGTGAGTTTTGGTTGAGTTCAGTTGCTTTCTTGGGTCACGTTGTATCAGCCGAGGGTATTCAGGTGGATCCTAAGAAGATTGAGGCCGTTCAGAATTGGCCTAGGCCTACTTCACCCACAGAAATGCGTAGTTTCTTGGGATTGGCGAGTTATTACCGTCGGCTAGTGGAGGGGTTTTCATCTATAGCAACCCCGTTGACCAGGTTGACTCAGAAGGGTGCCACGTTCAGATGGTCGGACGAGTGTGAGGCGAGCTTTCAAAAGCTCAAGACAGCTTTGACTACGGCGCCGGTGTTGGTGGTTCCCACAGGTTCCAGGCCCTATACAGTATATTGTGACGCATCTCGTATTGGACTTGGTGCGGTATTGATGCAGGGTGGCAAGGTTATTTCATATGCTTCGTGGTAGCTGAAGGTTCATGAGAAGAATTATCCAGTTCATGACTTAGAATTGGCGGCCATTGTTCACGCGCTGAAGATTTGGAGGCACTACTTATATGGCGTGTCGTGTGAGGTGTTCACGGATAATAAGAGTTTGCAGTATTTGTTCAAGAAGAAGGAGCTCAATTTGAGGCAGAGAAGGTGGTTGGATCTATTAAAAGACTATGATATCACCATCTTGTATCATCCCGGGAAGGCTAATATGGTGGCCGATGCTTTGAGTAGGAAGTCAGGTAGTATGGGTAGCCTTGAGTACATTCGAATTGGTGAGAGACCGCTTGCATTAGATGTTCAGGCTTTGGCCAATCAGTTCATGAGGTTGGATGTTTCTGAGCCCAGTCGTGTTTTAGCTTGCACAGTCGCTCGGTCTTCCTTGTTTGAGCGTATCAGGGAACGACAGTATGATGACCCTCATTTGCTTGTCCTTAGGGACACAGTACGACACGGTGATGCCAAGCAGGTTACGGTTGGAGATGATGGGATTTTGAGGATGCAGGGTCGTGTTTGTGTGCCTAATGTGGATGGACTTCGTGAGTTGATTCTAGGGGAGGCCCACAGTTCCCGGTATTCTATTCATCCGGGCACCGCTAAGGTGTATCAGAACTTGCGGCAACATTACTGGTGGAGGAGAATGAAGAAGAATATAGTTACATATGTAGCTTGGTGTCTGAATTGTCAGCAAGTAAAGTACGAGCATCAGACCTGGTGGTTTACTTCAGAAGATAGAGATTCCTAAGTGGAAGTGGGAGCGTATCACTATGGATTTCGTTGTTGGACTCCCACGGACTCAGAGGAAGTTCGACGCAGTTTGGGTTATTGCGGATAGGCTGACTAAGTCAGCGCATTTCATTCCTATGGCAGTTTCCTATTCTTCGGAGCGGTTGACAGAGATTTATATCCGTAAGATCGTTCGTCTTCATGGTGTGCCCGTGTCTATTATTTCTGATCGAGGTACGCAGTTTACCTCGCATTTCTGGAGCGCAGTACAGCGTGAGTTGGGTACGCGGGTCGAGTTGATCATAACATTTCATCCTCAGACGGACGGACAGTCCGAGCGTACTATTCAGATCTTTGAGGATATGCTCCGTGCCTGTGTTATTGACTTTGGAGGTTCTTGGGATCACTTCTTGCTGTTAGCGGAGTTTGCCTACAACAACAGCTATCAGTCGAGCATCCAGACGGCTCCCTATGAGGAATTATATGGTAGACAGTGTCAATCGCCGGTTGGGTGGTTTGAGCCGGGGGAGGCTCGGTTATTGGGTACAGATTTAGTGCAGGATGCCTTGGATAAGTTTAAGATCATTCAGGAGAGACTCCGTACAGCTCAGTCCAGGCAAAAGAGTTATGCCGATCGTAAGGTTAGTGATGTGGCATTCATGGTCGGAGAGAGAGTGTTGTTTCGGGTGTCACCCATGAAGGGTGTGATGCGATTTGGGAAGAAGGGCAAGTTAAGCCCCAGGTTCATCGGGCCTTTTGAGATTCTTGATCAAGTGGGAGAGGTGGCCTACAGACTTCCGTTGCCCCCAGGCTTATCAGCGGTACATCCAGTGTTTCATGTGTCCATGCTTCGGAAGTATCACAGCAATCCATCCCACGTGTTAGATTTCAGCACTGTCCAGTTGGACAAGGATTTGACCTACGAGGAGGAGCCGATAGCCATTTTAGACCGGCAGGTTCGTCAGTTGATATCGAATAGTTATCCTTCGGTTCGAGTACAGTGGAGAGGTCAGCCTGTTGAGGTAGCTACCTGGGAGTCCGAGTCCGATATGTGGAGCAGATATCCCCACCTTTTTCCCAGCTCAGGTACTTTTCTATGTCCGTTCGAGGACGAACGGTTATTTTAGGGGTGGAGAATATGATGACTCAGAGGGTCATCTTATGTTTCAAAAATCGATTTCGTGTTTCGAGGCCTTCAAAACCTTATTTCATTCCTCTTCGATTTGCGTGCGCAGTCCGGGCGCATTTCCTGAAAGCCTTTATGTGGAAATTTGAGAAAAATAATAATTTTTGCCTTTAAAAGTTGATTTTAGTTGACTTCGGTAAATATTTTGAGTAAACTGACCCGCAACCATATTTTGACGGTTCCGGTGGGTCCGTAATAAAATATGGGACGTGGGCGTATGACCGGAATCAAATTCGGAGGTCCCTAGCCCGAGTAATGAATTTTTGTTAAAAATTGTAATCTGAAAATCTAATGATTTAAAGAATTTGATTAATGATTGATCTCATTGGTATCGGGCCCGTATTTTGGTTCCGGAGCCCGATATAGGTTTAATATAATATTTAAGTCATGTCTGTGAAATTTGGTGAAAATCGGAGTTGATTTGACGTGATTCGAACGTCCGGTTGAGAAATTAGGAATTTCAAAGTGTTCTTGAGAATTTGTATTTTGGTGTTAAATCCGTATTTTTAGATGTTATTTTGGCGATTTGATCACACGAGCAAGTTCGTGTGATGTTTTAAGACTTGTGTGCATGTTTGGTTTGGAGCCCCGAGGGCTCGGGTGAGTTTCGGATAGGCTACGAGGTGTTTTGGAACTTAGAAATTTTGTTGGTATAGCTGAACTTGTTGCAGGCCTCTAATCTCGCATTTGCGGGATCAGGCATCACAAGCGAACCCTGCAGGTTCCGCATTTGCGAGGATTTCATCGCAAATGCAAAGAAAAGCTGGGCCAGTAGTTCTCGCATTTGCGAGGTTACCTTCGCAATTGCGAAGGGAGTCTTGGAGGGGCACGGATCGCAAATGCGATCTTTTAGTCGCATTTACGAGGTTCAGTGATCGCGATTGCGACACTTTCCTCGCATTTGCGAAGGCAGCAGAACTGTGAAAGGCTTCGTAATTGCGATAGCTCCTTCGCATTTACGAAGCTCGGGTCGCAAATGCGACATCTGCAGCTGTGTAAAAAGGACTTAGACGGGATTTTTGATTCATTTCCCAAATTTTCAAAACCTAAACCTCAAGAGGTGATTTTCCAAAGACCATTTCTTCCCCAAATCATAGGGAAGTGATTCTTAACTCATTTCTTTCAATCTTTCACTTCTTTTAACAAGATTTCAACCTAGAATCTAGGATTTTCATGGTGGAATTGGGAATTTTTGGGTAGAAACTAAGGATTTCGAAATTTGAGGATTTAGACCTCAAATTGAGGTCGGATTCTAAAACAAATTGCATATCCGGGCTTGGGGGTGAATGGGTAATCGGGTTTTGGTCCGAATTTCAGATTTGGACCAAGCGGGCCCGGGTGTTAACTTTTGTTGACTTTTTCCAAAATGGCCTAAATTGAATTCCTTGTTATCGTAGGTAGTTCCCAATGCTTAAATTCAATCGTTTCGTTGGTAAATTGCCAGATTCTATTGGTACGGAGGCTTGTGTGAAGGGAAAAGCCGTGATTGAGCTTTGAGTTGTCCGTTGGATTGAGGTAAGTATTGTGTCTAACTTTGACTCGAGGGATTAGGGATCCTCGACTTTATTTCTATGTGAAAATCCATGTGTGTAGCGTATAGGTGAGGTGACGAGTACCTATGCGCCGCCAAATTATCTGTTTTGCTTGTTTCTTTCCCCGTTCTTAATATATTGTCTTGTTGTCTTAACTGCTACATGCTTATTGGTGTTTCCATGTTTAATTGCTACTTGTTAGATGTTGTTTTCTTTATTGAAGGTATTAGCTATCCTGTAGTTTCATCGTATCACATTATTGGTTTAAGTTGGTTTATCGGTGTTTTATGGTACATTTCGGGTTGGTCTCGCTGTGTAGTATTAATTAAGTGAAGTTTCATAATTGTGTAGCTTTCTGTTTGCTTTGGTTTGAGGCTTAAGTATTGTGGAGAGTTTTGAGCTAACTTGTGAAATTCCTTATCTTATTGTGCGATTGGTACTGATATGGTGGGATCGGGTTGCGCGTCGCAATAGGAGGAATAAGGGTGATATATTGAGGAGGAATAAGGATGAAATGCTATTTTCTTGGTGGGATCGGGTTGCACGCCGCAATAGGAGTAATAAGGGTGGTATGTTGAGGAAAAATAAGGGTGAATTACTAATGTACGCTGGGATCGGGTTGCACACCGCAACAGGAGAAATAAGCGTGGATTGATATGGAGTAATAAGGGTGAATATTCATATTGATGTTGATTATATAGTGGGATTGGGATGTGCGCCGCATCAGTTCATGTATTTATGTATCTTTCTTCTACTATGCAAGTTATTCTGTAATTTGGCTTTGCACTTAAGGAATGGCTATAGCTGGGTACTGATGAGATACCGAGTTCTGAATTCTTTCCTTGCAAGTTACTATTTTATCTGCTCCGTTCTTCTTTCTATTTTAATATGCACTGTATGCAGGTTCCATTGTAACTGCCCCACCGTAGCTTCGTCACTATTTCGTCGAGGTTAGGCTCGGCACTTACCAGTACATGGGGTCGGTTATACTGATACTGCACTCTGCACTTTTTGTGTAGATTTTGGAGCTAGCAGTGGCTGATCGAGAGGTCGGTTGCAGACATTTCATCTAGGAGACCCAAGGTAGTTCTGCTGACGTCCGCAGGCCCTGGCGTCCCCTCCTATGTTTCTACATTCCTGTTTTCTTTTCTTTCGAAACAGATGTAATTTCTTTCAGACCGATGTTTGTATCTTCTTCATAGTATGTTCGTGGATTGTGACACCAGATTCCGGGAAGTACTAATAGCTATGGTATGGTTAATAGTATATAGACAAAAGGTTATTTACGTACTTCCGCATTTACTTCTACTTGATTTAGTTTGTTAATTTTTATCTATGAAATGTAAAGGAAAAAGGTTAATAAAACTCAACGTTGGCATGCCTAGCAAGTGTGATGTTGGGCGTCATCACGGTCCCGAGGGTGGGAATTCCGGATCGTGACAAGTGACCAACCGTTAATAGAATACTACATATATGTTTGCTAGGCATTTCTTTTAAATAACGTGTCATAAAAATGTGAAATGAAGTTGTTTCTGATGCAATGTTTCTATGTTGTTCTTTTGTTGACAGAAGTTTGGGTTAGTTTTTCCCCTCACTCTTTAGACAGAGACAGCTTCTTACTGATCTCACTGAATAGATAGGACCAAGAAATGCATTATAGAGACTTGAACAACAATTGTTCTTTGGCATTTGGCACAATGATGGACTTTATTGTTGACGACGAGTCCCTTGGTAAACAGATACTAGTTACATTTCTAGAGAGAAGTAAGAATGAGTTTACCAATAAATATAGAGGAGGCAAAGCTCCTACAGCTGTTTCTAGCAGCTTGAAGAGGGAATTTGGATAATGTACATTTCTTTTGTTACTCTACTTCCTCCTCTATGCTTGAGGCTATTGAGAGTGATAACTGCCTTCACCATAACAATAACATACAACAATAAACTTAAGGAGCAAATGCCCATATTGTGTGGATCATCCAGAGGAAGTTAGTAAGCGTGCTAGGTGAAGGCTCTGGTTTCAAAAGTTAAATGTGCGATAATGGAAAACATTGAGAAAGTAGACTATACTAACCTCCTTTTTTAATTGTACTCTTTCAAAAGACTAGATTTTTTCATTTGACACCGGAAAGACGCCAAGAAATTGTGTGTGGCTGGTTAATGTGAATTATAGCCTTGCGCATGTTCTTGAGCGAGGGAAGAAGATACCGCTTTGTAGATGAATCTGGTATTACTTTTATGCTTCTATTCTGTTTTTATCCTAATTAGAAGATACTTCTTACATAAAAAAAGTACGTTGGGTACCTTGCATTCTAACCTAAAAAGTCACAGCTGCTCCACTATTATAAGGTGTCACGACCCAAAATTAACCCAGTCGTCATGGCGCCTATCATGGAACTAGGCAAGCCGACAAACAATTCGGTATTTCATTAAAAGATAGATAAAAACTTATTTCATACTGAAGTTTCATAAAAGAGATCAACTCGAAAACAAAAATGTGGAAATAAATAGCCCGACATCAGGGTGTCACTAAGTCATGAGCAACTACTACAACTGTTCTTAAATATAGCAAGACTAACATAGTCAGAGAGTAGCCAAAATACACTGAGCGGAAAATAAAGAAGGAGAAAAGCAGGATTGCGATCGCCAGGCAGCTACCTCGCTATCTCCGATGAAAGTCTGCAACTGTAATAGTCAACAGCCGCTACCGCGGCCAGAGATACCTGGATCTGCACGCAAGGCGCATGGGGTAACGTGAGTACACCAACTCAGTAAGTAACAAGTCCAAACTATGGACTGATAGGTAGTAACAAACTTAACCTCAACAGGTAATAGAAATAAACTGTGCAGGAAAAGTAGGCATGCTATCAGTTCAAGTATACAGCTCAAGCAGTAAAATAAATACAGATCTGAACAATGTGAGATATAAAGCTCAACTAACTCTACATGCCAATGCACAGAATGTATGAAATGCACCATGTGCTCCCACTCTCAAATGCTCAACCACTCGGTACTGCATATGGCCATCCGACCCGGGGAAATCCATCCCGAAACATATACAACACTGACTGCAAGTCAACCAGTACCGAGGAAGAAGGGTAATCCAACCCTGAGGAGAAATCCATCTCCAGGTATATATATACACACTCAACCACTCGGTACCGCATATGGCCATCCGGCCCAGGGAAATCCATCCCGGAACATACTCATCACTGACTATAAGTCAAACGCTACCGAGGAAAAGGGTAATCCAACCCTATGGAGAAATCCATCTCCAGATATCAATACTCCGGACAAATCCATGTCCAGGGAAATTCATCCCTCAATAATATCATCTGTGCTCACTAGGGGTGTGTTACAAACTCCGGAGGGCTTCTACAGCCCAAGCACTATCATAATCATCAACATAACCGTTGCGGCATGCAGTCCGATCCCATAACTGTCACTCATAATCAGGCTCTCGACCTCAATCAGTCATCACTCTCCAGTATCACACACGGGCTCACAATGACATGAAACTAGCCCGGAACGATGATATGATGTGACAAATAATAACAACTAAGACATGATATGGTATGCATGAATAAGACTGAGTATAAAATATCAATGAAACTGATAAAATGACAGCAATAAACGACCACTCGGGTCTCAACAATATCGGCGTGAAGCCCTAACATGATATCTAGCATGATTTACAGCTCATTTACTTAATCACATGATAGATTCACGGGTATCAGCAAGAAAGAGTCACTAAGCGGTGCCATGGAATGAACCAGGACACAATTCTCACCATGCACGCCCGCACGCCCGTCACTTGGCATGTGCATCACCTCAATACTAGTCTCATAACACATAGTTTGGGGTTTCGAACCCTCAGAACCAAGTTTGGAAGCGATCAAGCCAAAATCCTACTCCGCGACACCTTTGCCTCTCGAACCGGCCTCCAAACGTCCCGAATCTAGCCAAAAGCAATACAATGCAATCAACACGGCTAGAGGAATCAATCCCATAAGAAAATGCTAAGCTTTAGGTCAAAAGTCAAAAAGTCAACTCAAAAGTCGGGCCCCAAGCGCACGTCTCGAAATCTGACAAAAGTTGCAAAATCCGACAACCCATTCGATTATGAGACTAACCGTACTAGCTTCACTCAAATCCGACTTCGAATCGGCTTTCAAATCCCAAAAATTCATTTTATGAAACTCCACCAATTTCCCCCAAATTCCATCCCAAATCACGAATCGAACAATGACTTCAATGATATATTCATGAATATTAGCCAAAACCGAATTAGAATCACTTACCCTGATGAATTTCTTGAAAAACTCTCAAAAAATCGCCTTAAACCGAGATCCCAAAGTCCAAGATGTGAAATAAAACCCTAAGCCTCGCTTATATAGTGCTCTATGAACCTTCAGTGTGCGGTCCGCAAAATTCTGCCGCGGCCACGGGTCCTGGGCCATTTTCCTTCCACGGTCCGGATAAAACTCACTGCGGCCGCACACCCCTCACCGCGGTCCGCACAATTTTGTCACGGCCGCATAACACCTCCGCAGTCCGCACTAATTTTGTGCGGTCCGCACTTCCAAGACCAGAGATCTGCCAACTTCCAAAATCAACTAATGATTCGATAACCACCCGAAACTCACCCTAGGCCCTCGGGACCTTAACCAAACATACCAACACATCCCATAACATCATTCAAACTTATTACAATATTTGTATTATCCGAAATAACATCAAAATACCAAATCACCCTCGGATTCAAGCCTAAGACCTTCTAACTTCCAATTTCCTCAAACGACGCCAAAACTTATCAAATCACGTCCGAATGACCTCAAATTTTGCACACAAGTCAAGTATGACATCACGAACCTATTCCAACTTCCGGAATTCCATTCCGACCCCAATATCAAACTTTCCACTACCGACCAAAATCACCAAATTTCAAATTTTCGCCAATTTATGCCTAATTCTACCACGGTCCTCCAAATCACATTCCGGACACACTACTAAGTTCAAAATCACCTAACGAAACCATCAGAATTCACATCCGAGATCGTTTACACATAAGTCAACATCCGGTAAACTTTCCAAACTTAATCCTTCACAAAAGAGACTAAGTGTCTCAAATCCTCTCTGAATCCACTCCAGACCCGAACCAACTGACCCAACATATCACAATATAACTGAAGAACACAAAAAGAAGCAGAAATGGGGAAACGGGGCTATAACTCTCGAAATGACTGTCCGGGTCGTTACATCCTCCAACAAACGTTCATCCTCGAACGGATCTAGAAGCATACCTGAAGCCTCAAATAGGTGCGGATATCTGCTCCACATCTCCCGCTCGGTCTCCCAAGTAGCCTCCTCCACGGGCTGACCTCTCCACTACACTTTCACTGAAGCTATATCCTTTGGTCTCAACTTTCGGACCTGCCGTTTCAAGATAGCCACCGGCTCCACATCGTAAGTCAAATCACCATCTAACTGAACCGTGTTGAAATCCAAGACATGAGATGGATCTCCGATATACTTCCGAAGCATAGAAACATCAAATACTGGATGCACCCCTGACAAGCTAGGTGGCAAAGCAAGCTCATGAGCCACCTCCCCAATCCTCCGAAGTACCTCAAAAGGTCCAATGAACCGAGGGCTCAGCTTGCCCTTCTTCCCAAATCTCGTAACACCCTTCATGGGTGAAACCTTCAGTAGGACCTTCTCCCCAACCATATAAGACACATCACAAACCTTTCTGTCAGCATAACTCTTTTGCCTTGACTGCGCTGTACGAAGCCGCTCCTAAATCACTTTCACCTTGTCCAATGCATTTTGAACCAAGTCTGTACCCAAAAGCCTAGCCTCGCCCGGCTTAAACCAACCTACTGAAGATCTACACCGTCTCCCATATAAAGCCTCATACGAAGCCATCTGAATACTCGACTGATAATTGTTGTTATAAGAAAACTCTGCGAGCGGTAGAAACTGGTCCCATGAACCCCCAAAATCAATGACACAAGCGCACAACATGTCCTCCAATATCTGAATAGTGCACTCGGACTGTCCGTCCGTTTGAGGGTGAAAAGCTATGCTCAACTCAACCTGAGTACCCAACTCTCGCTGCACGGCCCTCCAAAATTGTGATATAAACTGAGTACCTCTATCTGAAATGATGGAAACTGGAACACCGTGCAGGCAAACAATCTCTCGAATATAAATCTCAGCCAACCGCTCTGAAGAATAAGTAGTACACATAGGAAGGAAGTGCGCGGACTTGGTCAGCCGATCCACAATCACCCAAATAGCATCGAACTTCCTCAAAGTCCGTGGGAGCCCAACTACGAAATCCATGGTGATCCGCTCCCACTTCCACTATGGAATCTCTATCGTCTGAAGAAAGCCACCCGGTCTCTGATGATCATATTTCACCTGCTGACAATTGAGGCACCGAGCTACAAACCCAACTATATCTTTTTTCATCCTCATCCACCAATAGTGCTGCCTCAAATCCTGAAACATCTTCGTGGCACCCGGATGGATGGAATACCGCGAGCTGTGGGCCTCCTCTAAAATTAACTCCCGAAGCCCATCTACATTGGGCACACATAACCGGCCCTGCATTCTCAACACCCCATCATCACCAATAGTCATATCTCTGGCATCATCGTGCAGAACCTTGTCCTTGAGGACAAGCAAATGAGGATTATCATACTGGCGCTCTTTGATACGGTCAAACAAGAAAGACCGAGAAACCATACAAGATAGGACTCGACTGGGCTCCGAAATATCCAACCTCACAAACCGATTGGCCAAAGCCTGAACATCACCTGCAAGGGGTCTCTCACCAACAGGACGGAATGCGAGACTACCCATACCCACTGCCTTTCTACTCAAGGCATCGGCCACCACATTGGCCTTTCTCGGATGATACAAAATAGTGATATCATAGTCCACTAGCAGCTCCAACCATCTCCGCTGCCTCAAATTGAGATCCTTCTGTTTGAACAAGTGCTGGAGGCTACGATGATCAGTAAACACCTCACAAGACACACCATAGAGATAATGCCTCCAAATCTTCAATGCGAGAACAATGGCAGCCAACTCCAAATCATGTACAGGGTAGTTCTTCTCATGGGGCTTCAACTGACGAGAAGCATAAGCAATCACTCTACCCTCCTGCATCAACACACACCTAATGCCAACCCGAGAAGCATCACAATATACCGTATAAGAACCTGAAGCTGATGGCAAAACTAACACTGGAGTTATGGTCAAGGCAGCCTTGAGCTTTTGAAAGCTCGTCTCACACTCATCTGACCACCTGAAAGGAGCACCCTTTTGGGTCAATTTGGTCAAGGGTGATGCAATAGATGAAAATACTTGAATGAACCGACGGTAATAACCCGCCAAACCAAGAAAGCTACGAATCTCTGTGGCTGAGGACACTCTGGTCCAACTCTGGACCGCCTCTATCTTCTTCGGATCAACCTGAATACCCTCATTACACATGCCCCAAGAACGCCACTGAACTGAGCCAAAACTCACACTTGGAGAACTTTGCATAAAACTTCTCCTTCCTCAACCGCTGCAATACAACTCTCAAATGCTCGGCGTGCTCCTCCTGGCTACGAGAGTATACCAGGATATCATCAATGAATACAATAACAAACGAGTCGAGATAAGGCCGAAACACTTTGTTCATCAAATGCATGAATGTTGCTGGGGCATTGGTTAGCCCAAAAGACATCACAAGGAACTCATAATGACCATAGCGGGTCCTGAAAGCTATCTTAAGAATGTCTGAGTCCTTAATCTTCAACTGTTGATACCCTGACCAGAGATCAATCTTGGAGAACACCCTCGCTCCCTGAAACTAGTCAAATAAATCATCAATACGAGGCAAAGGATACTTTTTCTTGATTGTGACTTTGTTCAACTGCCTGTAATCAATGCACACCCTCATAGTGCCATCCTTCTTCTTCACAAATAGAACACGCGCACCCCAAGGTGACACATTAGGCCGAATAAACCCCTTATCAAGGAGTTCCTAAAGATGCTCCTTCAATTCCTTTAACTCCGCCGGTGCCATACGATACGGTGGAATAAAAATGGGCTGAGTGCTCGGCACCAAATCAATACCGAAGTCAATATCCCTATCTAGCGGCATGCCCGGCATGTCTGCAGGAAACACATCCGGAAAATCCCTCACCACCAGAACTGAATTAATAGCAGGAGTCTCTGCACTGACATCCCTCACAAAGGCCAAATAGGACAGACAACCCTTCCCAACCATCCGCTGGTCTTTCAAGTATGAAATCACCCTACTGGGAACATAATCCGACGAACCTCGCCACTCAATCTGTGGTACCCCCGACATCTTAGCGTGTCAGTCCAGAATAGCATGGCACGGAGACAACTAATCCAAGCCTAATATCACATCAAAATCAACTATACTAAGCAGCAAAAGGTCTACTCGGGTCTCCAAACCCCCAATAGTCACCGCACAAGACCGATATATGCGGTCCACAACAATAGTATCGCCCACAAGAGTAGATTCATGAACAGATGAAACTAGAGACTCGCGGGGCATATCCAAATAACGAGCAAAATATGACCATACATATGAAAAAGTGGAACCAGGATCAAATAATACAGAGGCATCCCTGTAGCAAACTGAGATAATATATATGATCACAGCATCTGAAGCAATAACATCCGGTCTGGAAGGGAGTGCATAGAGACGGGCCTGACCGCCACCTGATCGACCTCCCTATCTAGGGCAACCCCTAGCTGACTGACCTCCACCCCGAGCTGGCTGGGCGGGTGGGAAAGTAACTGGTGCTGAAGCCGAAAGCTGACTCCTCTTCTGGGATGAACCTCCCGTAAGGCGGGGATATAATCGCTTGATATGACCCAAACCTCCACACTCAAAGCAACCTCTACCGGCCACTGGCAATGGGGACTGAAGGGAGCCCCGAGCACCGGTATACCCACTAGAAGAACCAGGCATAGATGAGCCCTGAACTGATGGTGCATGAGTCGAACTCTGAGCTGGAAGGGCACTGAGAGATGAGTGACCCTGATGTGAATTGCGAGGACCATGGCCAGACGATCCACCACGGTGACCTGGACGAGCTGACTAAGCATGTCTGAATGGACGGCCTCTGTCGTGCTGGAACTGACCTCTAGAAGGAATACCACCAAAACTACCAGATCCCCGAGGCCTCTTAGCCTCCCTCTCAACTTGCTCCTGGCGGCGAACCAACTCTTTCTCTCGGGAAATGTCAACCACCTCCTCAAAAGAAGCACCAGACACCCTCTCTCTGGTCATAAGAATCCACAACTAATATGCGAACCTCTTGATTCGCTCCCTGTCTGTAGGAACCAACCAAGCAGCATGATGGGCTAACTCAAAAAATCTTATCTCATACTGCGTCACAGTCATATCATCCTAATGCAACTGCTCGAACTATCTGCGCAGCTCTTATCTGCAGGAATGCGGCACATACTTCTCCAGAAACGAGGACAGAGAATTGCTGCCAAGTAAGGGGCACTGCACCAACAGGCCCTAGGGCCCTCTCATAAAACGCCTACCCCGACCCAAAACGT